>NW_028259279.1:0-23138 GCF_977971745.1 Zootermopsis nevadensis | reverse complement strand
GTAATGCCCGAAATCTTACCATAGATTTGATCATATGATACGCATCGTTGAATGTAAAATAAAAAAAACTATTATTATTATTCTTAAACCCAATACCTTCACAGAGACTCGAACCCAGAGCAGTTTTAGGATTGTGACCTTAGTTTCTATAATCTCCTCGCCGAAATAGTAAATAGTTTAGCTCCCAAGCCACAGACACTATCTTCATTGGAACTCGAACCCAGGACAGCGTCTCGACGTTTTAGCCTTTGTTCGAGCAATCTGCTCTTCGAAACAAACAACTTCCATAACGTCACAGATCTTCGATTGTACTCCGTGTCCGAATTACAGGAAACACCCTCACTAGAACTCGGGAAATTAGGACACTTTTCCCGAATTTGGACATTTCTATATCCTGTTCCTGGTCTCAAGAAATAAGCATGCGAAGTATGGTTCAAATCGGTTTTATCCGCTGTCTAGCTAAGAGCGAACATACAAATATATCTACAATTTTAGCTTTATAAATATTATAACAGTTCCACATTCTTGAAAGCTCAAACAAAATGAAATTGTCCCTGGTGCTTAGTTAAGCATCACACGAAGAAGACGTATGGAGTGTGGAGGTATAACTCCACATATTAACTCTGATATCAATTGCAGACATAACATTATTATTATTATTAGATTATTGTATTTACTTTGTTTAGTTGTGCTGAATCTGTAATTGGCTGTACATCCCAAAAGAACGATAATAATCATTCCCATATCTACGAATTATTGAAACAAGAATAGATAAACCCCAAAGAACCCTCACAAACAGAAAAAACTAAAAAACAATAACAAAATAAAACTCATAATTAAAACCACATAAATAATAATACATCAAACAAACAAAGACAAAACCATAAACCTCTAAACTCAATAAAGTAATCAACAAATGCTTACGATCCATACAAAAAACCCACAAACCACAAAGAAAAAAGGTAGAAAAATAAAAAAATATTAACATTAAAAAGTCTTAATAATTTAATAAAAATATTGGTCTTGTAAATCAAAAATGAGAAAACCTCTTAAGACTTCAGAGAAAAGAAAACCCTATCATTAATTCCCAAAACTAACATTTTTATTAAACTACACTCTGATATTATAAAAACAATAGTAATCTCAAGAACATCAATAAGAATATATTCACACAAATAAAACACCCTATAGCCATAGGAATAATTCACAATAATACAAACCATCTTAACATGCACAATTAGAGGAATAATAAACCAAAAATTCTGATTCCCATATATTTTATTCCTAGTATTCCTAGGAGGAATACTAGTACTATTCATCTACATAACAAGACTAGCATCAAATGAAATAATATTTTTATCAAATAAAACTATCAGCAGCAACAGCAATCATGACAGCAATAATATTCATAATAAGGAATAGAGGAATCATACACATGAACATATGAACATAAATTAAGAGCAAACGAAAAAACAAACTTAATATTAGAAAATTCTATAACCTACCTACAGGATCAACAACACTTATATTAGCCCTATATCTACTATTAACACTAATTGTAGTTGCAAAAATCACAAATATTTCAGAAGGACCATTACGAAAATCAAAATAATGAATAAACCCATACGAAAAAACCACCCACTAATCAAAATTATAAACAACGCACTAGTAGATCTACCCACCCCATCAAATATTAGAACATGATGAAACTTTGGATCCTTATTAGGATTATGTTTAGGTATACAAATCATCACAGGACTATTCCTAGCTATACACTACTGCCCCAACACTGAATCAGCATTCTCAAGAGTAGTACACATTTGCCGAGATGTAAATTATGGGTGATTACTACGAACACTACACGCTAACGGAGGATCAATATTCTTCATTTGCATATACATACACATTGGACGAAATATATACTACGGATCATACAACTTCACAGAAACATGAAATATTGGAGTAGTAATCTTCTTCACTACTATAGGAACAGCTTTTATAGGATATGTACTACCATGGGGGCAAATATCATTCTGAGGGGCAACAGTAATCACTAATTTACTATCAGCAATCCCATATGTAGGAACAGAACTAGTACAATGAGTTTGAGGGGGATTCGCCGTAGACAACGCCACTTTAAATCGATTCTTCACATTACACTTCCTAATACCATTTATAATTCTAGCAATAGTAATTATTCACTTAACATTCCTACACCAAACAGGATCAAACAACCCAACAGGAATAAATAGAAATACCGACAAAATCCCATTCCACCCATACTTCACTATCAAAGACACAGTAGGATTCATTTTATTAATTATAATATTATCAATATTATCACTAAAAGAACCTTACCTTCTTGGAGATCCAGACAACTTTATCCCTGCAAACCCACTAGTAACACCAATTCATATTCAACCCGAATGATATTTCCTATTTGCATACGCAATCTTACGATCAATTCCTAATAAATTAGGAGGAGTAATTGCTCTATTTATATCAATCGCAATCTTATTAATCCTACCCCTACAAAAAACCAAATTCCGAGGAACACAGTTCTACCCAATCAACCAAATTATATTCTGGCTAATAACAAACACTGTAATCCTATTAACATGAATTGGAGCCCGACCAGTTGAAGAACCATATATTATAACAGGACAAATACTAACAGTAATATACTTCTCATACTACATCACGAACCCAATAATAACAAAAATGTGAGACAAGACAACAAAATAGTCGGAAAGCTTTATGATAAGCAAATACCTTGAAAGTAAGAGAAAGGAGTTTAAATCCCCTACCGACTTAAAACATACTCAAATTAATACACTAAAACAAAGAGTAAAAAAATAACCTAACACCCAAAACAAAAATTAAATAATTCAAAGAAACAGGCAAAAAACTCCTCCAAGATATATACATCAACCTATCATAACGAAAACGAGGCAAAGTACCACGAACCCAAACAAATAAAAAAGAAACAAAAGAAACCCTTAAAAAGAAAAAAAAAGAATACAAATCACAACCCAAAAACATAACACAAAACAAAACACTCATAAACAAAATTCTAGCATACTCAGCCAAAAAAATTAAAGCAAACCCTCCAGATCTATACTCAACATTAAAACCAGAAACCAACTCAGACTCACCCTCAGCAAAATCAAAAGGAGTTCGATTAGTCTCCGCCAAACAAGAAACAAATCAAACTAAAACCAAAGGCAAAGAAAAAAAAACTAACCAAACATAAAACTGAAAATAAAAAAAGAAACCAAATTATAACCACAAACCAAAAAAACAAAAGACAATAAAATCAAAGCAAGTCTAACCTCATAAGAAATAGATTGAGCAACTGCACGCATACACCCCAACAAAGAATAATTAGAATTAGAAGACCAACCAGCAACCATAAGAGAATAAACACCAAGTCTAGTACAACACAAAAAAAACAATAAACCTAAATCAAAAGAAAAAAAACCACCAAAATAAGGAATAACCAACCAAATAATTAAAGAAAGAAACAAACCAAACACAGGAGCAAAATAATAAGGCAAATAATTAGAAACATAAGGAAAACACTGCTCCCTAACAAACAACTTAACCACATCTCTAAAAGGTTGAAGCAAACCTAAAAACCCCACCCTATTAGGACCCTTACGAATATGAATATAACCTAAAACCCTACGCTCAAGTAAAGTAAGAAAAGCTACACCAACCATAACAAAAATAGACAATAAAAAAAAAACAACAAACAAAAATAAAAAGTCATTAAACACTACTACATATAAAATAAATTTATATTAGAAGATTCTAAATCCACTGCACTTCTCTGCCAAAATAGTAATTAATAATAATCAAACAACATAAAATTATTTATTGAAAGTGGTCCTTTCGTACTAACTCACAAAACAAATTATAGATAGAAACCAACCTGGCTCACGCCGGTCTGAACTCAGATCATGTAGGATTTTAAAGGTCGAACAGACCTAATCAATTAAAGCTTCTACACCAAAAATTCACCCTAATCCAACATCGAGGTCGCAAACCCCCCTGTCAATAAGAACTTTCAAGAAAGATTACGCTGTTATCCCTAAGGTAATTTAATCTTAAAATCAATAATAAAGGATCAAAAAAAATATAAATAAATAAACAAAAAAAAGAAGAGTTAAACAAATCTCCTAGCCGCCCCAGCAAAATAAACAAAACAATATTAAAAAAACCAACAAAAAAATCATCACAAATATAAAACTCTATAGGGTCTTCTCGTCCCATAAAAAAATTTAGGTATTCTTACCTAAAACCAAAATTCAATACATCAAAAAGAGACAGATTATATCTCGTCAAACCATTCATTCCAGCCCACAATTAAAAGACTAATGATTATGCTACCTTTGCACGGTCAAAATACCGCGGCCCTTCAAAAAAATCAGCGGGCAGGCCATACCTCAAAAAAACACAAGAGAAGTTGTTTTTGATAAACAGGCGGATATAAAAATTGCCGAATTCCTTTTAAAGAAATAAAAAATAAAACACAAAATAAAAAAGAATATACTAATCCTACCATTATTACAAATAAAAAACAATTAAAAAATAAACCCCAGTAAAAAATTAAACAAAACATAAAGAAAAAATAACTAAAAATAAAATTTGAACATACTTAAAAAGATAGTTAACATAAAACCCACCAAAATAAACAAAACAAAACAAATTATAAAAATATGAAACGAAGCTAAACCCCCGAAACATTTGCAAAAAATAAAAATAACCTAAGAAAAAGAAACTTTAAATAAATTACATGAATTAAATTCATTTCCCAAGGAACCAGATACCATCAAATACGAATAGCATATCACCACCAATAAAATATTATTAATGCTTATAAAACAGCAACTAAAATAAATAATTAACTCACTTGAAATCGGGAAATAGAAAATAAATAATAAAATTTAATAAGCCCTGATACACAAGGTACAACAAACAAAATAAACTTTCAAAAAACAAAATAAATAAACCTATACAGTACAAAGTAAACTATAATTAAAAAAATCAAACCAAAAAAATATACAATGACAATAAAATACTTCCATTAAAACAAAATAAAAACCATTAAAAACAATAAACTACATATCAAATCAGACCACACTGAATCGCACAGCAAACTCTCCAATGTAAATGAAAATACCTCCTAGGTATATAATCTGTATCATTCCAGCTACACCTTCCGGTACAACCACTCTGTTACGACTTATCTCGCCTCTTAAACAACGAGAGCGACGGGCGATGTGTACATACTTTAGAACCAAAATCACAAAAACAATCTTCAAATAATTACAATCAAATCCAATTTCATGAAAGAAATTTCAACAAACAATCCAAAATTAATAACAATGTAATCCACCACCAACTTAAATAAAAGCTGCACCTTGACCTGAAATAAACCAAAATAAAGGAAAGAAAAAATTATAACCCTAAAAAGATTCTCATTATAACGGCGGTATACAAACAAAAAAAATAAGCAAGGTCCAACGCGGATTATCGATAATAGGGCAGATTCCTCTGAACGGAATAAAATACCGCCAAATTCTTTAAGTTTCAAGAACATAACTAATACTACTCAGGCCACAAAATTAACATCAAAAATAATAGGGTATCTAATCCTAGTCTAAAAAAAGATTTCATAGCCTACAAAACAACAAGGGGGAAAAACAAGAAATTGAAATTTCACCAAAAATCAAAAGAAATTAAACCCAAAAATTAAATAAAACTATCAACCAAAAAATATTTGCTTGAGCTCCATGTATAACCGCGGCTGCTGGCACAAATTTAACCAACTCTAAAAAATATAACTAAATCTGAGTCACCTCAATATATAAAAATAAATAATGCGAATAAAAAAACAAACAACATTAAGAAAAAACAAATCACGCAAAAACTTACATATAAAAAAAATTAAGAACAAACATAAAAGCAAGAATAAAACTACTCTCTATAAACAACAACAACAAGAAAGGTACGACAAAAAAAAGTACAAACAACAAAAACCAAGTAACAAGCAAGAGTACCCCCCACCCACAAACCAACCAAAAAATCTTTTTCTTGCCCAACTCTAATAGATCAAAACTTTTCAAAGACCAACCATGAAAATAAAACTACTCTATAAACAACAACAACAAGAAAGGTACGACAAAAAAAAGTACAAACAACAAAAACCAAGTAACAAGCAAGAGTACTCCCTTTTTTAGATCTCATTTTTTTTAGATTTACAAAATGAGATCTAAAAACTATATAAATGTTTATCTTAATAGAATTAATACATCAATAAGATAAATAATTTAAAATAAGTAATTATTTAATATGACTTATATTTAATATAAGATTCAATTTATCTTATTAAATATATTATATATATAGAATCTAAAATTTTCTTTTTAGGTATTTGTATTCAATATAATTAATTTTATTATAATAATACTTATTTAAAATAAATCCTATCTTTAGTAACTTAAATCAATTCTATTCAAATAATTAATTTTATTAATATAGGTTATTATTATATAAAAAAACACACCTTAAAGAAAACTAACAAACAGAGAACAAAATAAAAATCACTAAAACCAAAACAAACCCCAAAAACAAAAACCAAACCGCCCCAAAAAAAATAACATAAAATACAAAAAAAAACACAAAACAAAACAAAACAAAACAAAACAAAACAAAACAAAACAAAACAAAATGGAGTGCCTGAAAAAGGATTACTATGATAGGGTAAATAATGTATAAAAATACCTCCATTACGTTAAATAGAGTCAAACCATTCCCTGAAATATCAAAAATTCCCGTGCACCATACACTAAAACGTAAAAATTAGAAAAGTAAGCTAATAAAGCTAATGGGTTCATACCCCATAAATAGAGTAAATACTCTCTCTTCTAATGCCCAACAACTCAACAAAAATCCTCTTATTAACAACGTTAACAAGAGGTATTTTAATCTCAATTTCCTCTAATTCATGATTTGGAGCATGAATGGGGTTAGAGATTAATTTACTATCATTTATTCCAATAATGATAGAAAAAAAAAATATCTACACCACAGAAGCCTCACTAAAATACTTTATTGTACAAGCAGGGGCTTCATCAATACTATTATTCATAGTAATAATAAGAGCAATAGAAGAAAGAATATTAATTAACTCGGACAACTTATATACACAAATATTAATAAACACACCCCTATTACTAAAAGGGGGGGTCGCCCCAATACATTGGTGATTCCCTGGAGTAATGGAGGGGTTAAACTGAAATAATTGCTTAATTCTAATAACTCTACAAAAATCCGCACCCCTATCCTTAATCTCATACCAAATTAACAATGATATATTCCTAGAAATAATCATTGTAACATCAGTAATAATTGGAGCTATCGGGGGATTAAATCAAACATCACTACGAAAAATCATAACATACTCATCAATTAACCACACAGGTTGAATAATATCGGCAATAATTACAGGAAATGATATATGAGTAACATATTTCACAATCTACTCAATACTAACATTAACAGTAGTGTCGATTGTAAAAACCACCAAATTATCTTTCGTTAACCAAATAGCAATAACAGAAAAGAAGAACAAACTAACAAAATTCCTTGTATTCACAAGAATTTTATCATTAGGAGGTTTGCCGCCATTCTTGGGATTTATACCAAAATGAATAGTCATTCAAGCTATAATAACCAACGAAATAAAAACAACAGCCACAATAATGGTTTTAATATCAGTAGTAACGTTTATTACTACATACGAATGACATACTCAAGTTTAATAATACTACACCTAGAAACAAAATGATTAATTGCCCAACCTATTAATAAAACACCTAAACACATTATTTTATTAACATCAATCTCAATTACGGGGTTAATAATATCAGAAATAATCATGAACTTAGATTAAAGGCTTTAAGTTAAACAAACTAATATCCTTCAAAGCTATAAATAAAGAAAATCTTTAAGCCTTAGTAGCAAAACTACCCCTATAGAATTGCATTCTATAATCACCTAATGAATATAAAGCTATAGTAGAAGGGAAAATCCCATAAATAGATTTACAATCTATCACCTAAAATCAGACATTCCACTAATAATTAAACGATGGTTATTCTCAACAAACCATAAAGATATTGGAACATTATACTTCATCTTCGGGGCATGATCCGGAATATTAGGAACATCATTAAGAATATTAATCCGAGCAGAACTTGGTCAACCAGGATCCTTAATTGGAGACGACCAAATTTACAATGTAATCGTAACCGCACATGCATTTATCATAATCTTTTTCATGGTTATACCAATTCTAATTGGGGGTTTTGGAAATTGATTAGTACCACTCATACTTGGGGCCCCTGATATAGCATTTCCACGAATGAATAACATAAGATTTTGACTACTCCCACCCTCACTTACACTCCTCCTAACCAGAAGTATAGTAGAAAGAGGAGCTGGAACAGGGTGAACAGTGTATCCCCCGTTAGCTAGAGGAATCGCCCATGCGGGAGCATCAGTAGATTTAACAATTTTCTCCTTACACCTAGCAGGTGTATCGTCAATTTTAGGAGCAGTAAACTTTATCTCAACAGCAATTAATATAAAACCATCAAGTATGAAATCTGAACAAATACCCCTATTTGTATGAGCAGTAATTATTACCGCCACCTTATTATTACTATCACTACCAGTACTAGCAGGGGCTATCACAATATTATTAACTGATCGAAATTTGAACACCTCCTTCTTTGACCCAGCGGGAGGTGGAGACCCAATTCTTTACCAACACTTATTTTGATTTTTCGGACATCCAGAAGTATATATTCTAATTCTCCCAGGATTTGGGATAATTTCCCACATCATTTCCCATGAAAGAGGAAAAAAAGAAGCTTTTGGAAACCTAGGAATAATCTTTGCCATACTAGCAATTGGGTTATTAGGATTTGTAGTATGAGCACATCATATATTTACAGTAGGAATAGATGTCGATACACGAGCATATTTTACATCAGCTACAATAATTATTGCAGTACCAACTGGAATTAAAATCTTCAGATGATTAGCAACAATCCAAGGATCAAAATTATCATATAGACCCACATGCTTATGATCAATAGGATTTGTTTTCCTATTTACAATAGGGGGGCTAACGGGGGTAGTCCTAGCAAATTCATCAATCGATATTGTACTACATGACACATATTATGTAGTAGCTCACTTCCACTACGTTCTATCAATAGGAGCCGTATTCGCTATCATAGCCGGATTTATCCACTGATACCCATTATTTACAGGACTAACAATAAATCCAAAATGATTGAAAACTCAATTCACAATTATATTCCTGGGAGTAAATATAACGTTCTTCCCGCAACACTTCCTAGGACTAGCTGGAATACCACGACGATATTCAGATTATCCAGATGCATACACTACATGAAATATTATCTCATCAATGGGGTCAACCATCTCATTTATTGGAGTGATAATGTTTATTTACATTTTATGAGAAAGAATAAGAACTAAACGACAAGTGTTAAGATCAACACATACAAGAAACTCAATTGAATGAATCCAAGATCTGCCCCCATCAGAACACAGATATTCAGAACTACCAACAATTATCAATTAATAAAATCTAATATGGCAGAGAAGTGCAGTGGATTTAAGCTCCACAAATAAAGTACTAAAAACTTTTATTAGAAAATGACAACATGATCATGCATGAATTTACAAGATAGAGCATCACCAATCATAGAACAACTAATCTTCTTCCATGATCATACCATAATAATCATCACAATAATTCTAGCAATAGTATTATACTTCATAGCATCAACAATTATTAACGAACTCGTAGACCGATATATACTAGAAGGTCAAACAATAGAACTAATATGAACAATTGTGCCAGCAGTAATTCTTCTATTCATCACCACTCCATCTTTACGATTATTATACCTTATAGACGAAATCCACAACCCAATTATAACAATTAAAACTATTGGACACCAATGATACTGAAGTTATGAATACTCAGACTTCGTCAACGTTGAATTCGACTCATATATAACACCATATGAGGGAGACAATAAAAGAATATTCCGACTACTAGAAACAGATAACCACGTAACTTTACCAATACACTCATTCATCCGAATTATCGTAACAGCTGCTGATGTACTTCACTCGTGAACAATCCCTAGATTGGGGATCAAAGCCGATGCAACACCAGGCCGATTAAATCAATCAAGATTTATAATCAACCGCCCTGGACTACTTTATGGTCAATGCTCAGAAATCTGCGGAGCAAACCACAGATTCATACCCATCGTAATTGAAAGAGTATCAACAGAGAATTTTATTGAATGAATTAAAAAACTAAGCGAATCAATAGGTGACTGAAAGCAAGTAATGGTCTCTTAAACCAAATAATAGTAAATTAGCAATTACTCCTATTGGGGGGATTAGTTAAAAATAACATTAGATCGTCAAACTAAAATAACCAAATAAATGGTATCCCCCTCATCCCACAAATAATACCCCTTAGATGATTAATTTTATTCATCTCGTTTTCAACAATTTTCGTATTATTCAACACAATAAACTACTTCTCATTTACCCAAACAAATAAAAAGATACAAAAAAAAATTAAATTAACAAAAAAAACAAACTGAAAATGATAAGAAACTTATTCTCAGTATTTGACCCATCAACAAACATATTTAACACATCAATAAATTGATTAAGAACTATATTAGGATTATTAATCATCCCCACAATAATATGAATAATTCCATCTCGAAACAACGCAGCATGAAATAAAACAATAAAAAAAATACACGAAGAGCTTAAAACACTCCTAGGAACAAAAAAAATCAACAACGGAAGAACACTTATATTCACGTCATTATTCTCAATAATCCTAATAAACAATACTTTAGGCTTATTCCCATACATCTTTACTAGAACCAGACACCTAACATTAACATTAACAATAGCCTTACCATTATGAACAAGATTTATAATATTCGGATGAATCAACAACACTAAACACATATTAACCCACCTTGTACCACAAGGAACACCACCGATCCTAATACCATTTATAGTGTGCATTGAAACAATCAGAAACATTATTCGCCCAGGAACATTAGCTATCCGATTAACAGCAAATATAATTGCAGGTCACCTATTAATAACACTACTAGGAGAAAATGGATCATCAATAGCATACTCAATAATCAGCATCCTAATTATTACACAGATTGCTCTACTAACATTAGAGACAGCAGTAGCAATCATTCAATCATATGTATTCGCAGTACTAAGAACATTATATTCTAGAGAAATCAATTAAAATGACAAACCACATAAATCACACATTCCACATAGTAAACCAAAGACCATGACCTCTTATTGGAGCAATGGGAGCCATAATCACATTAACTGGAACAATTAAATGATTCCACCAATATGAACAAACACTAATAAGAATTGGAATAATCACAATAATCATAACAACCATCCAATGATGACGAGATATTACACGAGAGGGCACATACCAAGGATTACATACAAGAAAAGTAACTAAAGGGTTACGATGAGGTATAATCCTATTCATTACATCAGAAGTATTCTTCTTCGTCTCCTTCTTTTGAGCATTTTTCCACAGAAGATTATCACCAACAAACGAACTCGGATCAATGTGACCACCAACTGGAATTCAAGTATTTAATCCCCTACAAATTCCACTTCTAAATACCGCAATCCTCCTATCATCAGGGGTAACTATCACTTGAGCACATCATAGAATCTTAGAAAACAATTATAACCAGGGGTTACAAGGACTATTTATAACTGTAATCCTAGGATTATATTTCACAGCACTACAAGCATACGAATATATAGAATCACCATTCACTATTGCCGACTCGGTTTATGGAGCCACGTTCTTTGTAGCAACAGGATTCCATGGTCTCCATGTAATCATTGGAACAACCTTCCTAATCACATGTTTAATACGACACCTAACACTTCATTTCTCATCAAACCACCATATAGGATTTGAAGCAGCCGCATGATATTGACATTTTGTAGATGTAGTATGACTATTCTTATATATCTCAATTTACTGATGAGGAAGATAACCAAATAAATTTATCTAATATAAAAAGTATACTTGACTTCCAATCAAGAAGTTCAAAAAATGAGATAAATAATAAAAATAGTAACAACAATAATAACAACAATCATAATACTATCAACAATTATCATAATAATTGCGACAGCAATATCAAAAAAAAACATTGAAGACCGAGAAAAAAGATCACCATTTGAGTGCGGGTTTGACCCCATGGGATCTGCACGACTCCCGTTTTCCTTACGATTTTTCCTAATCGCAATTATATTTCTAGTATTCGACGTAGAAATTGCACTCCTATTACCAATAACAATCGTGATAACAAGATCAAACATAATATCATGAGCCACAATCAGAACATTATTTATTGTAATCCTAATCATCGGGTTATATCACGAATGAAATCAAGGATCCTTAGAGTGAGCAGAATAAGGGATTGTAGTTAATAATAACATTTGGTTTGCAATCAAAAAGTACTAATATAGTCTATCTCAAAGTAAGAAGCGATTAACGCAATCAATTTCGACCTGATCTTAGATAAATTTTATCCTTACTTAAAATTAACTGAAACCAAATAGAGGTATATTACTGTTAATAATAAAAATGAATAACCAAATTCCAGTTAAAGAAATGAATAGATTAAGTGAAAGCTGCTAACTTATCACTATAGCGGTTAAAATCCGTTTACATTTCTATTTATATAGTTTAAAAAAAACATTACACTTTCACTGTAAAAATAAATAAATATTTTATAAATACTTAAAGATAAAAATATCTCAATAACATCTTCAATGTTATGCTCTAAATAAGCTATTCAAGTACATAAATATAAAAAAAACTAACAAATTAATCCAAACAACAATAAAAAATATATAAACCCTAAGACTACCATACTGCAACCATTGATTGCCCTTAGCCAAAAAAGAAAAAAACCAAAAAAGACCCTGACCACCAAAAAACTCTCTCCAACCGGAATCAAAAGACTTAATAATAACATATCCATAATTCAAAGGAAACAAAGAAACACCATAAACAAAAACATAAGGTATAAACCACATAGACCCAAAAAAAAAAGAAGACTTATATAAAAATATAGAAAAAAGAAACTCACCTAAATCAACCTTAGATAATTCATAACCTAACCAACCACCCAAAATTCTAACTAACAAAACTGAAGTCCTCAAATAAAAAGGCAAGCAAATAACAAAAGGGGTAGGAAAAATTAATCATCTCAACATTCTACCACCAAAAATAACAACAACAAGTAAACCCAACATACCAGTACATATATTATTACCAGCATCCTCAAAAGAACAAAAAGAAGACAAATTAAAATCACCGAACAAAACATAATAAAATAAACGGAAAGAATAACAAACAGTTAAACCAGTAGACAAAAAAAACAATAGCAAACCAAAAAAATTAAAATAACCTAATAAAACCATCTCCAAAATAAGATCCCTAGAATAAAAACCAGCCAAAAACGGCATACCACACAAAGCAAAACTAGAAACAACCAAACAAGAAGAAGTAAAAGGCATAAAAAAAGAAACACCACCCATAAAACGAATATCTTGAGAATCACCCATAACATGAATAACCACCCCCGCACACATAAACAAAAGAGCCTTAAACAAAGCATGAGTTAACAGATGAAAAAAGGCCAATTCAGGAAAACCAAAAGAAACAATACCAACTATTAACCCCAATTGACTAAGAGTAGAGAGAGCAATAACCCTCCTCAAATCAAACTCAAAATTAGCCCCCAAACCAGATATAAACATAGTTAAACCCGAAACCAACAACAAAAATCTATTAAGAGAATCACCAAAAGAACATCTAAAACGAATAAGCAAATAAACACCAGCAGTAACTAAAGTAGAAGAATGAACTAAAGCAGAAACAGGAGTAGGAGCTGCCATAGCAGCTGGCAATCAAGAAGAAAAAGGAATCTGAGCTCTCCTAGTTATAGCAGCCAAAACAACAAGAAAGGAAATAAAATTCATTTCCATTCTACCCCTTATAAAAAACAAATAATACACATAATTCCAACTACCAAAATTAAACATCCAAGCAATAGATATTAAAAGAGCAACATCACCAACACGATTAGACAAAGCAGTCAACATACCAGCACCATAAGATTTAAAATTCTGATAATAAATAACCAAACAATAAGAAACTAACCCCAAACCATCTCAACCTAATAAAATTCTGATTAAATTAGGTCTTAAAATCAAAAACATCATAGAAACAACAAACAACAAAACCAAATAAATAAAACGATAAATATTCAAATCCCCATGTATATAATCATCTCTATAAAGAACAACTAAAGAAGAAATAAAAAAAACAAAACCCAAGAAAAATAAGGATATTCAATCAAAAAGAAGAGTCATAACCACAGAACTAGAATTCAAGGTAATAATATCCCACTCAATAAAATAAACTAAGTCCTTAACAACAAAAACAAAACCAACAAAAAAAGACAAAATACCAAAAAATAAAAGGAAAAAAAAACTAACAAAACAAATTGAAATAAAATTCACGACCCAAGGCAAAAAATGCATCATTGACACCACAAACCAATATTTTAATTAAACTACTTAAATTTTTATAACCAAAAAGAAACGACATCTCTAAACAAAATAAACAAATTTAATGGAAACCAGTGCAAAAAAACCAATAAAAATTCACGAACATAAAACATTGAACATGAATAAATACCCGAATAAAAACTACCATGCTGACTATAAGAATATATATATAAAGTATAAGCAGCACCAAAAAAAGACAAACCCCCCAACATCAATATAGTCAACCAAGACCAAGAAATCAAACTTCTAAATAAAACAACCTCACCTAACAAATTCAAAGAAGGAGGAGCTGCTATATTACAAGATCTCAATAAAAACCACCATATAGACATTCTGGGTATCAAACACATTAAACCCCTATTAACCAATAAACTACGACTACCCGTCCGCTCATAAACAATATTAACAAGACAAAACAAACCAGAAGAACATAAACCATGAGCAATCATCAAAACATAAGAACCACAAAACCCCCAATAATTGACAGTCATAATACCACAAACAACAATACCCATATGAGCAACAGAAGAATAAGCAACTAATGACTTCAAATCAGTCTGACGCAAACAAACCAATCTAACCAAAAACCCACCTAACAAACTAATAGAAATCCAGAAAAAATTCAAATTAAAAGAAAAATTAACTAAAAAAACCATAACACGAATTAAACCATAACCACCCAACTTCAACAAAACACCAGCCAAAATCATTGAACCAGAAATAGGTGCTTCAACATGAGCCTTAGGTAACCACAAATGAACTAAAAATAAAGGAATCCTAACCAAAAAAGCAAAGACTATGCAAAAATAAAAAAAAACTCTCGACAAACAAGGATCAAACAAAAAAAAAAAACACAGCAAACCAGAAGAATTATAAATCCCAATAACACCAATCAACAAAGGCAAGGAAGCAAATAAAGTATATAAAATCAAATAAATACCAGCCTGAAGACGCTCAGGCTGATAACCCCAACCCAAAATTAAAAACAAAGTAGGAACAAGTCTACCCTCAAAAAACAAGTAAAAAGAAAACAAATCAACACTACCAAACGAACAAAATAATATAATCATCAAAAACAAAATCATAAACAAAAAAAATTCAGAAAAATAAGAAGAACGAAAAACTGACTCTCTAGCTAACAACATCAATGAACAAATCCAAAATCTAAGAAAAATTAAACCATAAGAAATATAATCACAACCTAAAAAATAACTAAGATTACCCCAACAAAAAAAATAAGGAAAAACAAAAAAAAAAGACAAACACAAGAAAAACAAGAAAGAATTAATCAATCACCAAAAATTTAAAAAACACAAAGGGATCAAAAAAATTAAAGAAAATAAAAACCTTAACATTGAAGCATCCCAAAAGAACGATAATAATCATTCCCATATCTACGAATTATTGAAACAAGAATAGATAAACCCAAAGAACCCTCACAAACAGAAAAAACTAAAAAAACAATAACAAAATAAAACTCATAATTAAAACCACATAAATAATAATACATCAAAACAAACAAAGACAAAACCATAAACTCTAAACTCAATAAAGTAATCAACAAATGCTTACGATCCATACAAAAAACCCACAAACCACAAAGAAAAAAGGTAGAAAAATAAAAAAATATTAACATTAAAAAGTCTTAATAATTTAATAAAAATATTGGTCTTGTAAATCAAAAATGAGAAAAACCTCTTAAGACTTCAGAGAAAAGAAAACCCTATCATTAATTCCCAAAACTAACATTTTTATTAAACTACACTCTGATATTATAAAAACAATAGTAATCTCAAGAACATCAATAAGAATAATATTCACACAAATAAAACACCCTATAGCCATAGGAATAATCACAATAATACAAACCATCTTAACATGCACAATTAGAGGAATAATAAACCAAAAATTCTGATTCCCATATATTTTATTCCTAGTATTCCTAGGAGGAATACTAGTACTATTCATCTACATAACAAGACTAGCATCAAATGAAATAATATTTTTATCAATAAAACTATCAGCAGCAACAGCAATCATGACAGCAATAATATTCATAATAAGAATAGAGGAATCATACACATGAACATATGAACATAAATTAAGAGCAAACGAAAAAACAAACTTAATATTAGAAAAATTCTATAACCTACCTACAGGATCAACAACACTTATATTAGCCCTATATCTACTATTAACACTAATTGTAGTTGCAAAAATCACAAATATTTCAGAAGGACCATTACGAAAATCAAAATAATGAATAAACCCATACGAAAAAACCACCCACTAATCAAAATTATAAACAACGCACTAGTAGATCTACCCACCCCATCAAATATTAGAACATGATGAAACTTTGGATCCTTATTAGGATTATGTTTAGGTATACAAATCATCACAGGACTATTCCTAGCTATACACTACTGCCCCAACACTGAATCAGCATTCTCAAGAGTAGTACACATTTGCCGAGATGTAAATTATGGGTGATTACTACGAACACTACACGCTAACGGAGGATCAATATTCTTCATTTGCATATACATACACATTGGACGAAATATATACTACGGATCATACAACTTCACAGAAACATGAAATATTGGAGTAGTAATCTTCTTCACTACTATAGGAACAGCTTTTATAGGATATGTACTACCATGGGGGCAAATATCATTCTGAGGGGCAACAGTAATCACTAATTTACTATCAGCAATCCCATATGTAGGAACAGAACTAGTACAATGAGTTTGAGGGGGATTCGCCGTAGACAACGCCACTTTAAATCGATTCTTCACATTACACTTCCTAATACCATTTATAATTCTAGCAATAGTAATTATTCACTTAACATTCCTACACCAAACAGGATCAAACAACCCAACAGGAATAAATAGAAATACCGACAAAATCCCATTCCACCCATACTTCACTATCAAAGACACAGTAGGATTCATTTTATTAATTATAATATTATCAATATTATCACTAAAAGAACCTTACCTTCTTGGAGATCCAGACAACTTTATCCCTGCAAACCCACTAGTAACACCAATTCATATTCAACCCGAATGATATTTCCTATTTGCATACGCAATCTTACGATCAATTCCTAATAAATTAGGAGGAGTAATTGCTCTATTTATATCAATCGCAATCTTATTAATCCTACCCCTACAAAAAACCAAATTCCGAGGAACACAGTTCTACCCAATCAACCAAATTATATTCTGGCTAATAACAAACACTGTAATCCTATTAACATGAATTGGAGCCCGACCAGTTGAAGAACCATATATTATAACAGGACAAATACTAACAGTAATATACTTCTCATACTACATCACGAACCCAATAATAACAAAAATGTGAGACAAGACAACAAAATAGTCGGAAAGCTTTATGATAAGCAAATACCTTGAAAGTAAGAGAAAGGAGTTTAAATCCCCTACCGACTTAAAACATACTCAAATTAATACACTAAAACAAAGAGTAAAAAAATAACCTAACACCCAAAACAAAAATTAAATAATTCAAAGAAACAGGCAAAAAACTCCTCCAAGATATATACATCAACCTATCATAACGAAAACGAGGCAAAGTACCACGAACCCAAACAAATAAAAAAGAAACAAAAGAAACCCTTAAAAAGAAAAAAAAAGAATACAAATCACAACCCAAAAACATAACACAAAACAAAACACTCATAAACAAAATTCTAGCATACTCAGCCAAAAAAATTAAAGCAAACCCTCCAGATCTATACTCAACATTAAAACCAGAAACCAACTCAGACTCACCCTCAGCAAAATCAAAAGGAGTTCGATTAGTCTCCGCCAAACAAGAAACAAATCAAACTAAAACCAAAGGCAAAGAAAAAAAAACTAACCAAACATAAAACTGAAAATAAAAAAAAGAAACCAAATTATAACCACAAACCAAAAAAACAAAAGACAATAAAATCAAAGCAAGTCTAACCTCATAAGAAATAGATTGAGCAACTGCACGCATACACCCCAACAAAGAATAATTAGAATTAGAAGACCAACCAGCAACCATAAGAGAATAAACACCAAGTCTAGTACAACACAAAAAAAACAATAAACCTAAATCAAAAGAAAAAAAACCACCAAAATAAGGAATAACCAACCAAATAATTAAAGAAAGAAACAAACCAAACACAGGAGCAAAATAATAAGGCAAATAATTAGAAACATAAGGAAAACACTGCTCCCTAACAAACAACTTAACCACATCTCTAAAAGGTTGAAGCAAACCTAAAAACCCCACCCTATTAGGACCCTTACGAATATGAATATAACCTAAAACCCTACGCTCAAGTAAAGTAAGAAAAGCTACACCAACCATAACAAAAATAGACAATAAAAAAAAAACAACAAACAAAAATAAAAAGTCATTAAACACTACTACATATAAAATAAATTTATATTAGAAGATTCTAAATCCACTGCACTTCTCTGCCAAAATAGTAATTAATAATAATCAAACAACATAAAATTATTTATTGAAAGTGGTCCTTTCGTACTAACTCACAAAACAAATTATAGATAGAAACCAACCTGGCTCACGCCGGTCTGAACTCAGATCATGTAGGATTTTAAAGGTCGAACAGACCTAATCAATTAAAGCTTCTACACCAAAAATTCACCCTAATCCAACATCGAGGTCGCAAACCCCCCTGTCAATAAGAACTTTCAAGAAAGATTACGCTGTTATCCCTAAGGTAATTTAATCTTAAAATCAATAATAAAGGATCAAAAAAATATAAATAAATAAACAAAAAAAAGAAGAGTTAAACAAATCTCCTAGCCGCCCCAGCAAAATAAACAAAACAATATTAAAAAAAACCAACAAAAAAATCATCACAAATATAAAACTCTATAGGGTCTTCTCGTCCCATAAAAAAATTTAGGTATTCTTACCTAAAACCAAAATTCAATACATCAAAAAGAGACAGATTATATCTCGTCAAACCATTCATTCCAGCCCACAATTAAAAGACTAATGATTATGCTACCTTTGCACGGTCAAAATACCGCGGCCCTTCAAAAAAATCAGCGGGCAGGCCATACCTCAAAAAAACACAAGAGAAGTTGTTTTTGATAAACAGGCGGATATAAAAATTGCCGAATTCCTTTTAAAGAAATAAAAAATAAAACACAAAATAAAAAAGAATATACTAATCCTACCATTATTACAAATAAAAAACAATTAAAAAATAAACCCCAGTAAAAAATTAAACAAAACATAAAGAAAAAATAACTAAAAATAAAATTTGAACATACTTAAAAAGATAGTTAACATAAAACCCACCAAAATAAACAAAACAAAACAAATTATAAAAATATGAAACGAAGCTAAACCCCCGAAACATTTGCAAAAAATAAAAATAACCTAAGAAAAAGAAACTTTAAATAAATTACATGAATTAAATTCATTTCCCAAGGAACCAGATACCATCAAATACGAATAGCATATCACCACCAATAAAATATTATTAATGCTTATAAAACAGCAACTAAAATAAATAATTAACTCACTTGAAATCGGGAAATAGAAAATAAATAATAAAATTTAATAAGCCCTGATACACAAGGTACAACAAACAAAATAAACTTTCAAAAAACAAAATAAATAAACCTATACAGTACAAAGTAAACTATAATTAAAAAAATCAAACCAAAAAAATATACAATGACAATAAAATACTTCCATTAAAACAAAATAAAAACCATTAAAAACAATAAACTACATATCAAATCAGACCACACTGAATCGCACAGCAAACTCTCCAATGTAAATGAAAATACCTCCTAGGTATATAATCTGTATCATTCCAGCTACACCTTCCGGTACAACCACTCTGTTACGACTTATCTCGCCTCTTAAACAACGAGAGCGACGGGCGATGTGTACATACTTTAGAACCAAAATCACAAAAACAATCTTCAAATAATTACAATCAAATCCAATTTCATGAAAGAAATTTCAACAAACAATCCAAAATTAATACAATGTAATCCACCACCAACTTAAATAAAAGCTGCACCTTGACCTGAAATAAACCAAAATAAAGGAAAGAAAAAATTATAACCCTAAAAGATTCTCATTATAACGGCGGTATACAAACAAAAAAAATAAGCAAGGTCCAACGCGGATTATCGATAATAGGGCAGATTCCTCTGAACGGAATAAAATACCGCCAAATTCTTTAAGTTTCAAGAACATAACTAATACTACTCAGGCCACAAAATTAACATCAAAAATAATAGGGTATCTAATCCTAGTCTAAAAAAAGATTTCATAGCCTACAAAACAACAAGGGGGAAAAACAAGAAATTGAAATTTCACCAAAAATCAAAAGAAATTAAACCCAAAAATTAAATAAAACTATCAACCAAAAAATATTTGCTTGAGCTCCATGTATAACCGCGGCTGCTGGCACAAATTTAACCAACTCTAAAAAATATAACTAAATCTGAGTCACCTCAATATATAAAAATAAATAATGCGAATAAAAAAACAAACAACATTAAGAAAAAACAAATCACGCAAAAACTTACATATAAAAAAAATTAAGAACAAACATAAAAGCAAGAATAAAACTACTCTCTATAAACAACAACAACAAGAAAGGTACGACAAAAAAAAGTACAAACAACAAAAACCAAGTAACAAGCAAGAGTACCCCCCACCCACAAACCAACCAAAAAATCTTTTTCTTGCCCAACTCTAATAGATCAAAACTTTTCAAAGACCAACCATGAAAATAAAACTACTCTATAAACAACAACAACAAGAAAGGTACGACAAAAAAAAGTACAAACAACAAAAAACCAAGTAACAAGCAAGAGTACTCCCTTTTTTAGATCTCATTTTTTTTAGATTTACAAAATGAGATCTAAAAACTATATAAATGTTTATCTTAATAGAATTAATACATCAATAAGATAAATAATTTAAAATAAGTAATTATTAATATGACTTATATTTAATATAAGATTCAATTTATCTTATTAAATATATTATATATATAGAATCTAAAATTTTCTTTTTAGGTATTTGTATTCAATATAATTAATTTTATTATAATAATACTTATTTAAAATAAATCCTATCTTTAGTAACTTAAATCAATTCTATTCAAATAATTAATTTTATTAATATAGGTTATTATTATATAAAAAAACACACCTTAAAGAAAACTAACAAACAGAGAACAAAATAAAAATCACTAAAACCAAAACAAACCCCAAAAACAAAAACCAAACCGCCCCAAAAAAAATAACATAAAATACAAAAAAAAACACAAAACAAAACAAAACAAAACAAAACAAAACAAAACAAAACAAAACAAAATGGAGTGCCTGAAAAAGGATTACTATGATAGGGTAAATAATGTATAAAAATACCTCCATTACGTTAAATAGAGTCAAACCATTCCCTGAAATATCAAAAATTCCCGTGCACCATACACTAAAACGTAAAAATTAGAAAAGTAAGCTAATAAAGCTAATGGGTTCATACCCCATAAATAGAGTAAATACTCTCTCTTCTAATGCCCAACAACTCAACAAAAATCCTCTTATTAACAACGTTAACAAGAGGTATTTTAAATCTCAATTTCCTCTAATTCATGATTTGGAGCATGAATGGGGTTAGAGATTAATTTACTATCATTTATTCCAATAATGATAGAAAAAAAAAATATCTACACCACAGAAGCCTCACTAAAATACTTTATTGTACAAGCAGGGGCTTCATCAATACTATTATTCATAGTAATAATAAGAGCAATAGAAGAAAGAATATTAATTAACTCGGACAACTTATATACACAAATATTAATAAACACACCCCTATTACTAAAAGGGGGGGTCGCCCCAATACATTGGTGATTCCCTGGAGTAATGGAGGGGTTAAACTGAAATAATTGCTTAATTCTAATAACTCTACAAAAATCCGCACCCCTATCCATAATCTCATACCAAATTAACAATGATATATTCCTAGAAATAATCATTGTAACATCAGTAATAATTGGAGCTATCGGGGGATTAAATTCAAACATCACTACGAAAAATCATAACATACTCATCAATTAACCACACAGGTTGAATAATATCGGCAATAATTACAGGAAATGATATATGAGTAACATATTTCACAATCTACTCAATACTAACATTAACAGTAGTGTCGATTGTAAAAACCACCAAATTATCTTTCGTTAACCAAATAGCAATAACAGAAAAGAAGAACAAACTAACAAAATTCCTTGTATTCACAAGAATTTTATCATTAGGAGGTTTGCCGCCATT
>NW_028259278.1:0-19677 GCF_977971745.1 Zootermopsis nevadensis | reverse complement strand
CCAGATGCATACACTACATGAAATATTATCTCATCAATGGGGTCAACCATCTCATTTATTGGAGTGATAATGTTTATTTACATTTTATGAGAAAGAATAAGAACTAAACGACAAGTGTTAAGATCAACACATACAAGAAACTCAATTGAATGAATCCAAGATCTGCCCCCATCAGAACACAGATATTCAGAACTACCAACAATTATCAATTAATAAAATCTAATATGGCAGAGAAGTGCAGTGGATTTAAGCTCCACAAATAAAGTACTAAAAACTTTTATTAGAAAATGACAACATGATCATGCATGAATTTACAAGATAGAGCATCACCAATCATAGAACAACTAATCTTCTTCCATGATCATACCATAATAATCATCACAATAATTCTAGCAATAGTATTATACTTCATAGCATCAACAATTATTAACGAACTCGTAGACCGATATATACTAGAAGGTCAAACAATAGAACTAATATGAACAATTGTGCCAGCAGTAATTCTTCTATTCATCACCACTCCATCTTTACGATTATTATACCTTATAGACGAAATCCACAACCCAATTATAACAATTAAAACTATTGGACACCAATGATACTGAAGTTATGAATACTCAGACTTCGTCAACGTTGAATTCGACTCATATATAACACCATATGAGGGAGACAATAAAAGAATATTCCGACTACTAGAAACAGATAACCACGTAACTTTACCAATACACTCATTCATCCGAATTATCGTAACAGCTGCTGATGTACTTCACTCGTGAACAATCCCTAGATTGGGGATCAAAGCCGATGCAACACCAGGCCGATTAAATCAATCAAGATTTATAATCAACCGCCCTGGACTACTTTATGGTCAATGCTCAGAAATCTGCGGAGCAAACCACAGATTCATACCCATCGTAATTGAAAGAGTATCAACAGAGAATTTTATTGAATGAATTAAAAAACTAAGCGAATCAATAGGTGACTGAAAGCAAGTAATGGTCTCTTAAACCAAATAATAGTAAATTAGCAATTACTCCTATTGGGGGGATTAGTTAAAAATAACATTAGATCGTCAAACTAAAATAACCAAATAAATGGTATCCCCCTCATCCCACAAATAATACCCCTTAGATGATTAATTTTATTCATCTCGTTTTCAACAATTTTCGTATTATTCAACACAATAAACTACTTCTCATTTACCCAAACAAATAAAAAGATACAAAAAAAATTAAATTAACAAAAAAAACAAACTGAAAATGATAAGAAACTTATTCTCAGTATTTGACCCATCAACAAACATATTTAACACATCAATAAATTGATTAAGAACTATATTAGGATTATTAATCATCCCCACAATAATATGAATAATTCCATCTCGAAACAACGCAGCATGAAATAAAACAATAAAAAAAATACACGAAGAGCTTAAAACACTCCTAGGAACAAAAAAAATCAACAACGGAAGAACACTTATATTCACGTCATTATTCTCAATAATCCTAATAAACAATACTTTAGGCTTATTCCCATACATCTTTACTAGAACCAGACACCTAACATTAACATTAACAATAGCCTTACCATTATGAACAAGATTTATAATATTCGGATGAATCAACAACACTAAACACATATTAACCCACCTTGTACCACAAGGAACACCACCGATCCTAATACCATTTATAGTGTGCATTGAAACAATCAGAAACATTATTCGCCCAGGAACATTAGCTATCCGATTAACAGCAAATATAATTGCAGGTCACCTATTAATAACACTACTAGGAGAAAATGGATCATCAATAGCATACTCAATAATCAGCATCCTAATTATTACACAGATTGCTCTACTAACATTAGAGACAGCAGTAGCAATCATTCAATCATATGTATTCGCAGTACTAAGAACATTATATTCTAGAGAAATCAATTAAAATGACAAACCACATAAATCACACATTCCACATAGTAAACCAAAGACCATGACCTCTTATTGGAGCAATGGGAGCCATAATCACATTAACTGGAACAATTAAATGATTCCACCAATATGAACAAACACTAATAAGAATTGGAATAATCACAATAATCATAACAACCATCCAATGATGACGAGATATTACACGAGAGGGCACATACCAAGGATTACATACAAGAAAAGTAACTAAAGGGTTACGATGAGGTATAATCCTATTCATTACATCAGAAGTATTCTTCTTCGTCTCCTTCTTTTGAGCATTTTTCCACAGAAGATTATCACCAACAAACGAACTCGGATCAATGTGACCACCAACTGGAATTCAAGTATTTAATCCCCTACAAATTCCACTTCTAAATACCGCAATCCTCCTATCATCAGGGGTAACTATCACTTGAGCACATCATAGAATCTTAGAAAACAATTATAACCAGGGGTTACAAGGACTATTTATAACTGTAATCCTAGGATTATATTTCACAGCACTACAAGCATACGAATATATAGAATCACCATTCACTATTGCCGACTCGGTTTATGGAGCCACGTTCTTTGTAGCAACAGGATTCCATGGTCTCCATGTAATCATTGGAACAACCTTCCTAATCACATGTTTAATACGACACCTAACACTTCATTTCTCATCAAACCACCATATAGGATTTGAAGCAGCCGCATGATATTGACATTTTGTAGATGTAGTATGACTATTCTTATATATCTCAATTTACTGATGAGGAAGATAACCAAATAAATTTATCTAATATAAAAAGTATACTTGACTTCCAATCAAGAAGTTCAAAAAATGAGATAAATAATAAAAATAGTAACAACAATAATAACAACAATCATAATACTATCAACAATTATCATAATAATTGCGACAGCAATATCAAAAAAAAACATTGAAGACCGAGAAAAAAGATCACCATTTGAGTGCGGGTTTGACCCCATGGGATCTGCACGACTCCCGTTTTCCTTACGATTTTTCCTAATCGCAATTATATTTCTAGTATTCGACGTAGAAATTGCACTCCTATTACCAATAACAATCGTGATAACAAGATCAAACATAATATCATGAGCCACAATCAGAACATTATTTATTGTAATCCTAATCATCGGGTTATATCACGAATGAAATCAAGGATCCTTAGAGTGAGCAGAATAAGGGATTGTAGTTAATAATAACATTTGGTTTGCAATCAAAAAGTACTAATATAGTCTATCTCAAAGTAAGAAGCGATTAACGCAATCAATTTCGACCTGATCTTAGATAAATTTTATCCTTACTTAAAATTAACTGAAACCAAATAGAGGTATATTACTGTTAATAATAAAAATGAATAACCAAATTCCAGTTAAAGAAATGAATAGATTAAGTGAAAGCTGCTAACTTATCACTATAGCGGTTAAAATCCGTTTACATTTCTATTTATATAGTTTAAAAAAAACATTACACTTTCACTGTAAAAATAAATAAATATTTTATAAATACTTAAAGATAAAAATATCTCAATAACATCTTCAATGTTATGCTCTAAATAAGCTATTCAAGTACATAAATATAAAAAAAACTAACAAATTAATCCAAACAACAATAAAAAATATATAAACCCTAAGACTACCATACTGCAACCATTGATTGCCCTTAGCCAAAAAAGAAAAAAACCAAAAAAGACCCTGACCACCAAAAAACTCTCTCCAACCGGAATCAAAAGACTTAATAATAACATATCCATAATTCAAAGGAAACAAAGAAACACCATAAACAAAAACATAAGGTATAAACCACATAGACCCAAAAAAAAAAGAAGACTTATATAAAAATATAGAAAAAAGAAACTCACCTAAATCAACCTTAGATAATTCATAACCTAACCAACCACCCAAAATTCTAACTAACAAAACTGAAGTCCTCAAATAAAAAGGCAAGCAAATAACAAAAGGGGTAGGAAAAATTAATCATCTCAACATTCTACCACCAAAAATAACAACAACAAGTAAACCCAACATACCAGTACATATATTATTACCAGCATCCTCAAAAGAACAAAAAGAAGACAAATTAAAATCACCGAACAAAACATAATAAAATAAACGGAAAGAATAACAAACAGTTAAACCAGTAGACAAAAAAAACAATAGCAAACCAAAAAAATTAAAATAACCTAATAAAACCATCTCCAAAATAAGATCCCTAGAATAAAAACCAGCCAAAAACGGCATACCACACAAAGCAAAACTAGAAACAACCAAACAAGAAGAAGTAAAAGGCATAAAAAAAGAAACACCACCCATAAAACGAATATCTTGAGAATCACCCATAACATGAATAACCACCCCCGCACACATAAACAAAAGAGCCTTAAACAAAGCATGAGTTAACAGATGAAAAAAGGCCAATTCAGGAAAACCAAAAGAAACAATACCAACTATTAACCCCAATTGACTAAGAGTAGAGAGAGCAATAACCCTCCTCAAATCAAACTCAAAATTAGCCCCCAAACCAGATATAAACATAGTTAAACCCGAAACCAACAACAAAAATCTATTAAGAGAATCACCAAAAGAACATCTAAAACGAATAAGCAAATAAACACCAGCAGTAACTAAAGTAGAAGAATGAACTAAAGCAGAAACAGGAGTAGGAGCTGCCATAGCAGCTGGCAATCAAGAAGAAAAAGGAATCTGAGCTCTCCTAGTTATAGCAGCCAAAACAACAAGAAAGGAAATAAAATTCATTTCCATTCTACCCCTTATAAAAAACAAATAATACACATAATTCCAACTACCAAAATTAAACATCCAAGCAATAGATATTAAAAGAGCAACATCACCAACACGATTAGACAAAGCAGTCAACATACCAGCACCATAAGATTTAAAATTCTGATAATAAATAACCAAACAATAAGAAACTAACCCCAAACCATCTCAACCTAATAAAATTCTGATTAAATTAGGTCTTAAAATCAAAAACATCATAGAAACAACAAACAACAAAACCAAATAAATAAAACGATAAATATTCAAATCCCCATGTATATAATCATCTCTATAAAGAACAACTAAAGAAGAAATAAAAAAAACAAAACCCAAGAAAAATAAGGATATTCAATCAAAAAGAAGAGTCATAACCACAGAACTAGAATTCAAGGTAATAATATCCCACTCAATAAAATAAACTAAGTCCTTAACAACAAAAACAAAACCAACAAAAAAAGACAAAATACCAAAAAATAAAAGGAAAAAAAAACTAACAAAACAAATTGAAATAAAATTCACGACCCAAGGCAAAAAATGCATCATTGACACCACAAACCAATATTTTAATTAAACTACTTAAATTTTTATAACCAAAAAGAAACGACATCTCTAAACAAAATAAACAAATTTAATGGAAACCAGTGCAAAAAAACCAATAAAAATTCACGAACATAAAACATTGAACATGAATAAATACCCGAATAAAAACTACCATGCTGACTATAAGAATATATATATAAAGTATAAGCAGCACCAAAAAAAGACAAACCCCCCAACATCAATATAGTCAACCAAGACCAAGAAATCAAACTTCTAAATAAAACAACCTCACCTAACAAATTCAAAGAAGGAGGAGCTGCTATATTACAAGATCTCAATAAAAACCACCATATAGACATTCTGGGTATCAAACACATTAAACCCCTATTAACCAATAAACTACGACTACCCGTCCGCTCATAAACAATATTAACAAGACAAAACAAACCAGAAGAACATAAACCATGAGCAATCATCAAAACATAAGAACCACAAAACCCCCAATAATTGACAGTCATAATACCACAAACAACAATACCCATATGAGCAACAGAAGAATAAGCAACTAATGACTTCAAATCAGTCTGACGCAAACAAACCAATCTAACCAAAAACCCACCTAACAAACTAATAGAAATCCAGAAAAAATTCAAATTAAAAGAAAAATTAACTAAAAAAACCATAACACGAATTAAACCATAACCACCCAACTTCAACAAAACACCAGCCAAAATCATTGAACCAGAAATAGGTGCTTCAACATGAGCCTTAGGTAACCACAAATGAACTAAAAATAAAGGAATCCTAACCAAAAAAGCAAAGACTATGCAAAAATAAAAAAAAACTCTCGACAAACAAGGATCAAACAAAAAAAAAAAACACAGCAAACCAGAAGAATTATAAATCCCAATAACACCAATCAACAAAGGCAAGGAAGCAAATAAAGTATATAAAATCAAATAAATACCAGCCTGAAGACGCTCAGGCTGATAACCCCAACCCAAAATTAAAAACAAAGTAGGAACAAGTCTACCCTCAAAAAACAAGTAAAAAGAAAACAAATCAACACTACCAAACGAACAAAATAATATAATCATCAAAAACAAAATCATAAACAAAAAAAATTCAGAAAAATAAGAAGAACGAAAAACTGACTCTCTAGCTAACAACATCAATGAACAAATCCAAAATCTAAGAAAAATTAAACCATAAGAAATATAATCACAACCTAAAAAATAACTAAGATTACCCCAACAAAAAAAATAAGGAAAAACAAAAAAAAAAGACAAACACAAGAAAAACAAGAAAGAATTAATCAATCACCAAAAATTTAAAAAACACAAAGGGATCAAAAAAATTAAAGAAAATAAAAACCTTAACATTGAAGCATCCCAAAAGAACGATAATAATCATTCCCATATCTACGAATTATTGAAACAAGAATAGATAAACCCAAAGAACCCTCACAAACAGAAAAAACTAAAAAAACAATAACAAAATAAAACTCATAATTAAAACCACATAAATAATAATACATCAAAACAAACAAAGACAAAACCATAAACTCTAAACTCAATAAAGTAATCAACAAATGCTTACGATCCATACAAAAAACCCACAAACCACAAAGAAAAAAGGTAGAAAAATAAAAAAATATTAACATTAAAAAGTCTTAATAATTTAATAAAAATATTGGTCTTGTAAATCAAAAATGAGAAAAACCTCTTAAGACTTCAGAGAAAAGAAAACCCTATCATTAATTCCCAAAACTAACATTTTTATTAAACTACACTCTGATATTATAAAAACAATAGTAATCTCAAGAACATCAATAAGAATAATATTCACACAAATAAAACACCCTATAGCCATAGGAATAATCACAATAATACAAACCATCTTAACATGCACAATTAGAGGAATAATAAACCAAAAATTCTGATTCCCATATATTTTATTCCTAGTATTCCTAGGAGGAATACTAGTACTATTCATCTACATAACAAGACTAGCATCAAATGAAATAATATTTTTATCAATAAAACTATCAGCAGCAACAGCAATCATGACAGCAATAATATTCATAATAAGAATAGAGGAATCATACACATGAACATATGAACATAAATTAAGAGCAAACGAAAAAACAAACTTAATATTAGAAAAATTCTATAACCTACCTACAGGATCAACAACACTTATATTAGCCCTATATCTACTATTAACACTAATTGTAGTTGCAAAAATCACAAATATTTCAGAAGGACCATTACGAAAATCAAAATAATGAATAAACCCATACGAAAAAACCACCCACTAATCAAAATTATAAACAACGCACTAGTAGATCTACCCACCCCATCAAATATTAGAACATGATGAAACTTTGGATCCTTATTAGGATTATGTTTAGGTATACAAATCATCACAGGACTATTCCTAGCTATACACTACTGCCCCAACACTGAATCAGCATTCTCAAGAGTAGTACACATTTGCCGAGATGTAAATTATGGGTGATTACTACGAACACTACACGCTAACGGAGGATCAATATTCTTCATTTGCATATACATACACATTGGACGAAATATATACTACGGATCATACAACTTCACAGAAACATGAAATATTGGAGTAGTAATCTTCTTCACTACTATAGGAACAGCTTTTATAGGATATGTACTACCATGGGGGCAAATATCATTCTGAGGGGCAACAGTAATCACTAATTTACTATCAGCAATCCCATATGTAGGAACAGAACTAGTACAATGAGTTTGAGGGGGATTCGCCGTAGACAACGCCACTTTAAATCGATTCTTCACATTACACTTCCTAATACCATTTATAATTCTAGCAATAGTAATTATTCACTTAACATTCCTACACCAAACAGGATCAAACAACCCAACAGGAATAAATAGAAATACCGACAAAATCCCATTCCACCCATACTTCACTATCAAAGACACAGTAGGATTCATTTTATTAATTATAATATTATCAATATTATCACTAAAAGAACCTTACCTTCTTGGAGATCCAGACAACTTTATCCCTGCAAACCCACTAGTAACACCAATTCATATTCAACCCGAATGATATTTCCTATTTGCATACGCAATCTTACGATCAATTCCTAATAAATTAGGAGGAGTAATTGCTCTATTTATATCAATCGCAATCTTATTAATCCTACCCCTACAAAAAACCAAATTCCGAGGAACACAGTTCTACCCAATCAACCAAATTATATTCTGGCTAATAACAAACACTGTAATCCTATTAACATGAATTGGAGCCCGACCAGTTGAAGAACCATATATTATAACAGGACAAATACTAACAGTAATATACTTCTCATACTACATCACGAACCCAATAATAACAAAAATGTGAGACAAGACAACAAAATAGTCGGAAAGCTTTATGATAAGCAAATACCTTGAAAGTAAGAGAAAGGAGTTTAAATCCCCTACCGACTTAAAACATACTCAAATTAATACACTAAAACAAAGAGTAAAAAAATAACCTAACACCCAAAACAAAAATTAAATAATTCAAAGAAACAGGCAAAAAACTCCTCCAAGATATATACATCAACCTATCATAACGAAAACGAGGCAAAGTACCACGAACCCAAACAAATAAAAAAGAAACAAAAGAAACCCTTAAAAAGAAAAAAAAAGAATACAAATCACAACCCAAAAACATAACACAAAACAAAACACTCATAAACAAAATTCTAGCATACTCAGCCAAAAAAATTAAAGCAAACCCTCCAGATCTATACTCAACATTAAAACCAGAAACCAACTCAGACTCACCCTCAGCAAAATCAAAAGGAGTTCGATTAGTCTCCGCCAAACAAGAAACAAATCAAACTAAAACCAAAGGCAAAGAAAAAAAAACTAACCAAACATAAAACTGAAAATAAAAAAAAGAAACCAAATTATAACCACAAACCAAAAAAACAAAAGACAATAAAATCAAAGCAAGTCTAACCTCATAAGAAATAGATTGAGCAACTGCACGCATACACCCCAACAAAGAATAATTAGAATTAGAAGACCAACCAGCAACCATAAGAGAATAAACACCAAGTCTAGTACAACACAAAAAAAACAATAAACCTAAATCAAAAGAAAAAAAACCACCAAAATAAGGAATAACCAACCAAATAATTAAAGAAAGAAACAAACCAAACACAGGAGCAAAATAATAAGGCAAATAATTAGAAACATAAGGAAAACACTGCTCCCTAACAAACAACTTAACCACATCTCTAAAAGGTTGAAGCAAACCTAAAAACCCCACCCTATTAGGACCCTTACGAATATGAATATAACCTAAAACCCTACGCTCAAGTAAAGTAAGAAAAGCTACACCAACCATAACAAAAATAGACAATAAAAAAAAAACAACAAACAAAAATAAAAAGTCATTAAACACTACTACATATAAAATAAATTTATATTAGAAGATTCTAAATCCACTGCACTTCTCTGCCAAAATAGTAATTAATAATAATCAAACAACATAAAATTATTTATTGAAAGTGGTCCTTTCGTACTAACTCACAAAACAAATTATAGATAGAAACCAACCTGGCTCACGCCGGTCTGAACTCAGATCATGTAGGATTTTAAAGGTCGAACAGACCTAATCAATTAAAGCTTCTACACCAAAAATTCACCCTAATCCAACATCGAGGTCGCAAACCCCCCTGTCAATAAGAACTTTCAAGAAAGATTACGCTGTTATCCCTAAGGTAATTTAATCTTAAAATCAATAATAAAGGATCAAAAAAAATATAAATAAATAAACAAAAAAAAGAAGAGTTAAACAAATCTCCTAGCCGCCCCAGCAAAATAAACAAAACAATATTAAAAAAAACCAACAAAAAAATCATCACAAATATAAAACTCTATAGGGTCTTCTCGTCCCATAAAAAAATTTAGGTATTCTTACCTAAAACCAAAATTCAATACATCAAAAAGAGACAGATTATATCTCGTCAAACCATTCATTCCAGCCCACAATTAAAAGACTAATGATTATGCTACCTTTGCACGGTCAAAATACCGCGGCCCTTCAAAAAAATCAGCGGGCAGGCCATACCTCAAAAAAACACAAGAGAAGTTGTTTTTGATAAACAGGCGGATATAAAAATTGCCGAATTCCTTTTAAAGAAATAAAAAATAAAACACAAAATAAAAAAGAATATACTAATCCTACCATTATTACAAATAAAAAACAATTAAAAAATAAACCCCAGTAAAAAATTAAACAAAACATAAAGAAAAAATAACTAAAAATAAAATTTGAACATACTTAAAAAGATAGTTAACATAAAACCCACCAAAATAAACAAAACAAAACAAATTATAAAAATATGAAACGAAGCTAAACCCCCGAAACATTTGCAAAAAATAAAAATAACCTAAGAAAAAGAAACTTTAAATAAATTACATGAATTAAATTCATTTCCCAAGGAACCAGATACCATCAAATACGAATAGCATATCACCACCAATAAAATATTATTAATGCTTATAAAACAGCAACTAAAATAAATAATTAACTCACTTGAAATCGGGAAATAGAAAATAAATAATAAAATTTAATAAGCCCTGATACACAAGGTACAACAAACAAAATAAACTTTCAAAAAACAAAATAAATAAACCTATACAGTACAAAGTAAACTATAATTAAAAAAATCAAACCAAAAAAATATACAATGACAATAAAATACTTCCATTAAAAAAAATAAACAAAATAAAAACCATTAAAAACAATAAACTACATATCAAATCAGACCACACTGAATCGCACAGCAAACTCTCCAATGTAAATGAAAATACCTCCTAGGTATATAATCTGTATCATTCCAGCTACACCTTCCGGTACAACCACTCTGTTACGACTTATCTCGCCTCTTAAACAACGAGAGCGACGGGCGATGTGTACATACTTTAGAACCAAAATCACAAAAACAATCTTCAAATAATTACCAATTTCATGAAAGAAATTTCAACAAACAATCCAAAATTAATAACAATGTAATCCACCACCAACTTAAATAAAAGCTGCACCTTGACCTGAAATAAACCAAAATAAAGGAAAGAAAAAATTATAACCCTAAAAAGATTCTCATTATAACGGCGGTATACAAACAAAAAAAATAAGCAAGGTCCAACGCGGATTATCGATAATAGGGCAGATTCCTCTGAACGGAATAAAATACCGCCAAATTCTTTAAGTTTCAAGAACATAACTAATACTACTCAGGCCACAAAATTAACATCAAAAATAATAGGGTATCTAATCCTAGTCTAAAAAAAGATTTCATAGCCTACAAAACAACAAGGGGGAAAAACAAGAAATTGAAATTTCACCAAAAATCAAAAGAAATTAAACCCAAAAATTAAATAAAACTATCAACCAAAAAATATTTGCTTGAGCTCCATGTATAACCGCGGCTGCTGGCACAAATTTAACCAACTCTAAAAAATATAACTAAATCTGAGTCACCTCAATATATAAAAATAAATAATGCGAATAAAAAAACAAACAACATTAAGAAAAAACAAATCACGCAAAAACTTACATATAAAAAAAATTAAGAACAAACATAAAAGCAAGAATAAAACTACTCTCTATAAACAACAACAACAAGAAAGGTACGACAAAAAAAAGTACAAACAACAAAAACCAAGTAACAAGCAAGAGTACCCCCCACCCACAAACCAACCAAAAAATCTTTTTCTTGCCCAACTCTAATAGATCAAAACTTTTCAAAGACCAACCATGAAAATAAAACTACTCTATAAACAACAACAACAAGAAAGGTACGACAAAAAAAAGTACAAACAACAAAAACCAAGTAACAAGCAAGAGTACTCCCTTTTTTAGATCTCATTTTTTTTAGATTTACAAAATGAGATCTAAAAACTATATAAATGTTTATCTTAATAGAATTAATACATCAATAAGATAAATAATTTAAAATAAGTAATTATTTAATATGACTTATATTTAATATAAGATTCAATTTATCTTATTAAATATATTATATATATAGAATCTAAAATTTTCTTTTTAGGTATTTGTATTCAATATAATTAATTTTATTATAATAATACTTATTTAAAATAAATCCTATCTTTAGTAACTTAAATCAATTCTATTCAAATAATTAATTTTATTAATATAGGTTATTATTATATAAAAAAACACACCTTAAAGAAAACTAACAAACAGAGAACAAAATAAAAATCACTAAAACCAAAACAAACCCCAAAAACAAAAACCAAACCGCCCCAAAAAAAATAACATAAAATACAAAAAAAAACACAAAACAAAACAAAACAAAACAAAACAAAACAAAACAAAACAAAACAAAATGGAGTGCCTGAAAAAGGATTACTATGATAGGGTAAATAATGTATAAAAATACCTCCATTACGTTAAATAGAGTCAAACCATTCCCTGAAATATCAAAAATTCCCGTGCACCATACACTAAAACGTAAAAATTAGAAAAGTAAGCTAATAAAGCTAATGGGTTCATACCCCATAAATAGAGTAAATACTCTCTCTTCTAATGCCCAACAACTCAACAAAAATCCTCTTATTAACAACGTTAACAAGAGGTATTTTAATCTCAATTTCCTCTAATTCATGATTTGGAGCATGAATGGGGTTAGAGATTAATTTACTATCATTTATTCCAATAATGATAGAAAAAAAAAATATCTACACCACAGAAGCCTCACTAAAATACTTTATTGTACAAGCAGGGGCTTCATCAATACTATTATTCATAGTAATAATAAGAGCAATAGAAGAAAGAATATTAATTAACTCGGACAACTTATATACACAAATATTAATAAACACACCCCTATTACTAAAAGGGGGGGTCGCCCCAATACATTGGTGATTCCCTGGAGTAATGGAGGGGTTAAACTGAAATAATTGCTTAATTCTAATAACTCTACAAAAATCCGCACCCCTATCCTTAATCTCATACCAAATTAACAATGATATATTCCTAGAAATAATCATTGTAACATCAGTAATAATTGGAGCTATCGGGGGATTAAATCAAACATCACTACGAAAAATCATAACATACTCATCAATTAACCACACAGGTTGAATAATATCGGCAATAATTACAGGAAATGATATATGAGTAACATATTTCACAATCTACTCAATACTAACATTAACAGTAGTGTCGATTGTAAAAACCACCAAATTATCTTTCGTTAACCAAATAGCAATAACAGAAAAGAAGAACAAACTAACAAAATTCCTTGTATTCACAAGAATTTTATCATTAGGAGGTTTGCCGCCATTCTTGGGATTTATACCAAAATGAATAGTCATTCAAGCTATAATAACCAACGAAATAAAAACAACAGCCACAATAATGGTTTTAATATCAGTAGTAACGTTATATTACTACATACGAATGACATACTCAAGTTTAATAATACTACACCTAGAAACAAAATGATTAATTGCCCAACCTATTAATAAAACACCTAAACACATTATTTTATTAACATCAATCTCAATTACGGGGTTAATAATATCAGAAATAATCATGAACTTAGATTAAAGGCTTTAAGTTAAACAAACTAATATCCTTCAAAGCTATAAATAAAGAAAATCTTTAAGCCTTAGTAGCAAAACTACCCCTATAGAATTGCATTCTATAATCACCTAATGAATATAAAGCTATAGTAGAAGGGAAAATCCCATAAATAGATTTACAATCTATCACCTAAAATCAGACATTCCACTAATAATTAAACGATGGTTATTCTCAACAAACCATAAAGATATTGGAACATTATACTTCATCTTCGGGGCATGATCCGGAATATTAGGAACATCATTAAGAATATTAATCCGAGCAGAACTTGGTCAACCAGGATCCTTAATTGGAGACGACCAAATTTACAATGTAATCGTAACCGCACATGCATTTATCATAATCTTTTTCATGGTTATACCAATTCTAATTGGGGGTTTTGGAAATTGATTAGTACCACTCATACTTGGGGCCCCTGATATAGCATTTCCACGAATGAATAACATAAGATTTTGACTACTCCCACCCTCACTTACACTCCTCCTAACCAGAAGTATAGTAGAAAGAGGAGCTGGAACAGGGTGAACAGTGTATCCCCCGTTAGCTAGAGGAATCGCCCATGCGGGAGCATCAGTAGATTTAACAATTTTCTCCTTACACCTAGCAGGTGTATCGTCAATTTTAGGAGCAGTAAACTTTATCTCAACAGCAATTAATATAAAACCATCAAGTATGAAATCTGAACAAATACCCCTATTTGTATGAGCAGTAATTATTACCGCCACCTTATTATTACTATCACTACCAGTACTAGCAGGGGCTATCACAATATTATTAACTGATCGAAATTTGAACACCTCCTTCTTTGACCCAGCGGGAGGTGGAGACCCAATTCTTTACCAACACTTATTTTGATTTTTCGGACATCCAGAAGTATATATTCTAATTCTCCCAGGATTTGGGATAATTTCCCACATCATTTCCCATGAAAGAGGAAAAAAAGAAGCTTTTGGAAACCTAGGAATAATCTTTGCCATACTAGCAATTGGGTTATTAGGATTTGTAGTATGAGCACATCATATATTTACAGTAGGAATAGATGTCGATACACGAGCATATTTTACATCAGCTACAATAATTATTGCAGTACCAACTGGAATTAAAATCTTCAGATGATTAGCAACAATCCAAGGATCAAAATTATCATATAGACCCACATGCTTATGATCAATAGGATTTGTTTTCCTATTTACAATAGGGGGGCTAACGGGGGTAGTCCTAGCAAATTCATCAATCGATATTGTACTACATGACACATATTATGTAGTAGCTCACTTCCACTACGTTCTATCAATAGGAGCCGTATTCGCTATCATAGCCGGATTTATCCACTGATACCCATTATTTACAGGACTAACAATAAATCCAAAATGATTGAAAACTCAATTCACAATTATATTCCTGGGAGTAAATATAACGTTCTTCCCGCAACACTTCCTAGGACTAGCTGGAATACCACGACGATATTCAGATTATCCAGATGCATACACTACATGAAATATTATCTCATCAATGGGGTCAACCATCTCATTTATTGGAGTGATAATGTTTATTTACATTTTATGAGAAAGAATAAGAACTAAACGACAAGTGTTAAGATCAACACATACAAGAAACTCAATTGAATGAATCCAAGATCTGCCCCCATCAGAACACAGATATTCAGAACTACCAACAATTATCAATTAATAAAATCTAATATGGCAGAGAAGTGCAGTGGATTTAAGCTCCACAAATAAAGTACTAAAAACTTTTATTAGAAAATGACAACATGATCATGCATGAATTTACAAGATAGAGCATCACCAATCATAGAACAACTAATCTTCTTCCATGATCATACCATAATAATCATCACAATAATTCTAGCAATAGTATTATACTTCATAGCATCAACAATTATTAACGAACTCGTAGACCGATATATACTAGAAGGTCAAACAATAGAACTAATATGAACAATTGTGCCAGCAGTAATTCTTCTATTCATCACCACTCCATCTTTACGATTATTATACCTTATAGACGAAATCCACAACCCAATTATAACAATTAAAACTATTGGACACCAATGATACTGAAGTTATGAATACTCAGACTTCGTCAACGTTGAATTCGACTCATATATAACACCATATGAGGGAGACAATAAAAGAATATTCCGACTACTAGAAACAGATAACCACGTAACTTTACCAATACACTCATTCATCCGAATTATCGTAACAGCTGCTGATGTACTTCACTCGTGAACAATCCCTAGATTGGGGATCAAAGCCGATGCAACACCAGGCCGATTAAATCAATCAAGATTTATAATCAACCGCCCTGGACTACTTTATGGTCAATGCTCAGAAATCTGCGGAGCAAACCACAGATTCATACCCATCGTAATTGAAAGAGTATCAACAGAGAATTTTATTGAATGAATTAAAAAACTAAGCGAATCAATAGGTGACTGAAAGCAAGTAATGGTCTCTTAAACCAAATAATAGTAAATTAGCAATTACTCCTATTGGGGGGATTAGTTAAAAATAACATTAGATCGTCAAACTAAAATAACCAAATAAATGGTATCCCCCTCATCCCACAAATAATACCCCTTAGATGATTAATTTTATTCATCTCGTTTTCAACAATTTTCGTATTATTCAACACAATAAACTACTTCTCATTTACCCAAACAAATAAAAAGATACAAAAAAAAATTAAATTAACAAAAAAAACAAACTGAAAATGATAAGAAACTTATTCTCAGTATTTGACCCATCAACAAACATATTTAACACATCAATAAATTGATTAAGAACTATATTAGGATTATTAATCATCCCCACAATAATATGAATAATTCCATCTCGAAACAACGCAGCATGAAATAAAACAATAAAAAAAATACACGAAGAGCTTAAAACACTCCTAGGAACAAAAAAAATCAACAACGGAAGAACACTTATATTCACGTCATTATTCTCAATAATCCTAATAAACAATACTTTAGGCTTATTCCCATACATCTTTACTAGAACCAGACACCTAACATTAACATTAACAATAGCCTTACCATTATGAACAAGATTTATAATATTCGGATGAATCAACAACACTAAACACATATTAACCCACCTTGTACCACAAGGAACACCACCGATCCTAATACCATTTATAGTGTGCATTGAAACAATCAGAAACATTATTCGCCCAGGAACATTAGCTATCCGATTAACAGCAAATATAATTGCAGGTCACCTATTAATAACACTACTAGGAGAAAATGGATCATCAATAGCATACTCAATAATCAGCATCCTAATTATTACACAGATTGCTCTACTAACATTAGAGACAGCAGTAGCAATCATTCAATCATATGTATTCGCAGTACTAAGAACATTATATTCTAGAGAAATCAATTAAAATGACAAACCACATAAATCACACATTCCACATAGTAAACCAAAGACCATGACCTCTTATTGGAGCAATGGGAGCCATAATCACATTAACTGGAACAATTAAATGATTCCACCAATATGAACAAACACTAATAAGAATTGGAATAATCACAATAATCATAACAACCATCCAATGATGACGAGATATTACACGAGAGGGCACATACCAAGGATTACATACAAGAAAAGTAACTAAAGGGTTACGATGAGGTATAATCCTATTCATTACATCAGAAGTATTCTTCTTCGTCTCCTTCTTTTGAGCATTTTTCCACAGAAGATTATCACCAACAAACGAACTCGGATCAATGTGACCACCAACTGGAATTCAAGTATTTAATCCCCTACAAATTCCACTTCTAAATACCGCAATCCTCCTATCATCAGGGGTAACTATCACTTGAGCACATCATAGAATCTTAGAAAACAATTATAACCAGGGGTTACAAGGACTATTTATAACTGTAATCCTAGGATTATATTTCACAGCACTACAAGCATACGAATATATAGAATCACCATTCACTATTGCCGACTCGGTTTATGGAGCCACGTTCTTTGTAGCAACAGGATTCCATGGTCTCCATGTAATCATTGGAACAACCTTCCTAATCACATGTTTAATACGACACCTAACACTTCATTTCTCATCAAACCACCATATAGGATTTGAAGCAGCCGCATGATATTGACATTTTGTAGATGTAGTATGACTATTCTTATATATCTCAATTTACTGATGAGGAAGATAACCAAATAAATTTATCTAATATAAAAAGTATACTTGACTTCCAATCAAGAAGTTCAAAAAATGAGATAAATAATAAAAATAGTAACAACAATAATAACAACAATCATAATACTATCAACAATTATCATAATAATTGCGACAGCAATATCAAAAAAAAACATTGAAGACCGAGAAAAAAGATCACCATTTGAGTGCGGGTTTGACCCCATGGGATCTGCACGACTCCCGTTTTCCTTACGATTTTTCCTAATCGCAATTATATTTCTAGTATTCGACGTAGAAATTGCACTCCTATTACCAATAACAATCGTGATAACAAGATCAAACATAATATCATGAGCCACAATCAGAACATTATTTATTGTAATCCTAATCATCGGGTTATATCACGAATGAAATCAAGGATCCTTAGAGTGAGCAGAATAAGGGATTGTAGTTAATAATAACATTTGGTTTGCAATCAAAAAGTACTAATATAGTCTATCTCAAAGTAAGAAGCGATTAACGCAATCAATTTCGACCTGATCTTAGATAAATTTTATCCTTACTTAAAATTAACTGAAACCAAATAGAGGTATATTACTGTTAATAATAAAAATGAATAACCAAATTCCAGTTAAAGAAATGAATAGATTAAGTGAAAGCTGCTAACTTATCACTATAGCGGTTAAAATCCGTTTACATTTCTATTTATATAGTTTAAAAAAAACATTACACTTTCACTGTAAAAATAAATAAATATTTTATAAATACTTAAAGATAAAAATATCTCAATAACATCTTCAATGTTATGCTCTAAATAAGCTATTCAAGTACATAAATATAAAAAAAACTAACAAATTAATCCAAACAACAATAAAAAATATATAAACCCTAAGACTACCATACTGCAACCATTGATTGCCCTTAGCCAAAAAAGAAAAAAACCAAAAAAGACCCTGACCACCAAAAAACTCTCTCCAACCGGAATCAAAAGACTTAATAATAACATATCCATAATTCAAAGGAAACAAAGAAACACCATAAACAAAAACATAAGGTATAAACCACATAGACCCAAAAAAAAAAAGAAGACTTATATAAAAATATAGAAAAAAGAAACTCACCTAAATCAACCTTAGATAATTCATAACCTAACCAACCACCCAAAATTCTAACTAACAAAACTGAAGTCCTCAAATAAAAAGGCAAGCAAATAACAAAAGGGGTAGGAAAAATTAATCATCTCAACATTCTACCACCAAAAATAACAACAACAAGTAAACCCAACATACCAGTACATATATTATTACCAGCATCCTCAAAAGAACAAAAAGAAGACAAATTAAAATCACCGAACAAAACATAATAAAATAAACGGAAAGAATAACAAACAGTTAAACCAGTAGACAAAAAAAACAATAGCAAACCAAAAAAATTAAAATAACCTAATAAAACCATCTCCAAAATAAGATCCCTAGAATAAAAACCAGCCAAAAACGGCATACCACACAAAGCAAAACTAG
>NW_028259277.1:0-36893 GCF_977971745.1 Zootermopsis nevadensis | reverse complement strand
AACAACGGAAGAACACTTATATTCACGTCATTATTCTCAATAATCCTAATAAACAATACTTTAGGCTTATTCCCATACATCTTTACTAGAACCAGACACCTAACATTAACATTAACAATAGCCTTACCATTATGAACAAGATTTATAATATTCGGATGAATCAACAACACTAAACACATATTAACCCACCTTGTACCACAAGGAACACCACCGATCCTAATACCATTTATAGTGTGCATTGAAACAATCAGAAACATTATTCGCCCAGGAACATTAGCTATCCGATTAACAGCAAATATAATTGCAGGTCACCTATTAATAACACTACTAGGAGAAAATGGATCATCAATAGCATACTCAATAATCAGCATCCTAATTATTACACAGATTGCTCTACTAACATTAGAGACAGCAGTAGCAATCATTCAATCATATGTATTCGCAGTACTAAGAACATTATATTCTAGAGAAATCAATTAAAATGACAAACCACATAAATCACACATTCCACATAGTAAACCAAAGACCATGACCTCTTATTGGAGCAATGGGAGCCATAATCACATTAACTGGAACAATTAAATGATTCCACCAATATGAACAAACACTAATAAGAATTGGAATAATCACAATAATCATAACAACCATCCAATGATGACGAGATATTACACGAGAGGGCACATACCAAGGATTACATACAAGAAAAGTAACTAAAGGGTTACGATGAGGTATAATCCTATTCATTACATCAGAAGTATTCTTCTTCGTCTCCTTCTTTTGAGCATTTTTCCACAGAAGATTATCACCAACAAACGAACTCGGATCAATGTGACCACCAACTGGAATTCAAGTATTTAATCCCCTACAAATTCCACTTCTAAATACCGCAATCCTCCTATCATCAGGGGTAACTATCACTTGAGCACATCATAGAATCTTAGAAAACAATTATAACCAGGGGTTACAAGGACTATTTATAACTGTAATCCTAGGATTATATTTCACAGCACTACAAGCATACGAATATATAGAATCACCATTCACTATTGCCGACTCGGTTTATGGAGCCACGTTCTTTGTAGCAACAGGATTCCATGGTCTCCATGTAATCATTGGAACAACCTTCCTAATCACATGTTTAATACGACACCTAACACTTCATTTCTCATCAAACCACCATATAGGATTTGAAGCAGCCGCATGATATTGACATTTTGTAGATGTAGTATGACTATTCTTATATATCTCAATTTACTGATGAGGAAGATAACCAAATAAATTTATCTAATATAAAAAGTATACTTGACTTCCAATCAAGAAGTTCAAAAAATGAGATAAATAATAAAAATAGTAACAACAATAATAACAACAATCATAATACTATCAACAATTATCATAATAATTGCGACAGCAATATCAAAAAAAAACATTGAAGACCGAGAAAAAAGATCACCATTTGAGTGCGGGTTTGACCCCATGGGATCTGCACGACTCCCGTTTTCCTTACGATTTTTCCTAATCGCAATTATATTTCTAGTATTCGACGTAGAAATTGCACTCCTATTACCAATAACAATCGTGATAACAAGATCAAACATAATATCATGAGCCACAATCAGAACATTATTTATTGTAATCCTAATCATCGGGTTATATCACGAATGAAATCAAGGATCCTTAGAGTGAGCAGAATAAGGGATTGTAGTTAATAATAACATTTGGTTTGCAATCAAAAAGTACTAATATAGTCTATCTCAAAGTAAGAAGCGATTAACGCAATCAATTTCGACCTGATCTTAGATAAATTTTATCCTTACTTAAAATTAACTGAAACCAAATAGAGGTATATTACTGTTAATAATAAAAATGAATAACCAAATTCCAGTTAAAGAAATGAATAGATTAAGTGAAAGCTGCTAACTTATCACTATAGCGGTTAAAATCCGTTTACATTTCTATTTATATAGTTTAAAAAAAACATTACACTTTCACTGTAAAAATAAATAAATATTTTATAAATACTTAAAGATAAAAATATCTCAATAACATCTTCAATGTTATGCTCTAAATAAGCTATTCAAGTACATAAATATAAAAAAAACTAACAAATTAATCCAAACAACAATAAAAAATATATAAACCCTAAGACTACCATACTGCAACCATTGATTGCCCTTAGCCAAAAAAGAAAAAAACCAAAAAAGACCCTGACCACCAAAAAACTCTCTCCAACCGGAATCAAAAGACTTAATAATAACATATCCATAATTCAAAGGAAACAAAGAAACACCATAAACAAAAACATAAGGTATAAACCACATAGACCCAAAAAAAAAAGAAGACTTATATAAAAATATAGAAAAAAGAAACTCACCTAAATCAACCTTAGATAATTCATAACCTAACCAACCACCCAAAATTCTAACTAACAAAACTGAAGTCCTCAAATAAAAAGGCAAGCAAATAACAAAAGGGGTAGGAAAAATTAATCATCTCAACATTCTACCACCAAAAATAACAACAACAAGTAAACCCAACATACCAGTACATATATTATTACCAGCATCCTCAAAAGAACAAAAAGAAGACAAATTAAAATCACCGAACAAAACATAATAAAATAAACGGAAAGAATAACAAACAGTTAAACCAGTAGACAAAAAAAACAATAGCAAACCAAAAAAATTAAAATAACCTAATAAAACCATCTCCAAAATAAGATCCCTAGAATAAAAACCAGCCAAAAACGGCATACCACACAAAGCAAAACTAGAAACAACCAAACAAGAAGAAGTAAAAGGCATAAAAAAAGAAACACCACCCATAAAACGAATATCTTGAGAATCACCCATAACATGAATAACCACCCCCGCACACATAAACAAAAGAGCCTTAAACAAAGCATGAGTTAACAGATGAAAAAAGGCCAATTCAGGAAAACCAAAAGAAACAATACCAACTATTAACCCCAATTGACTAAGAGTAGAGAGAGCAATAACCCTCCTCAAATCAAACTCAAAATTAGCCCCCAAACCAGATATAAACATAGTTAAACCCGAAACCAACAACAAAAATCTATTAAGAGAATCACCAAAAGAACATCTAAAACGAATAAGCAAATAAACACCAGCAGTAACTAAAGTAGAAGAATGAACTAAAGCAGAAACAGGAGTAGGAGCTGCCATAGCAGCTGGCAATCAAGAAGAAAAAGGAATCTGAGCTCTCCTAGTTATAGCAGCCAAAACAACAAGAAAGGAAATAAAATTCATTTCCATTCTACCCCTTATAAAAAACAAATAATACACATAATTCCAACTACCAAAATTAAACATCCAAGCAATAGATATTAAAAGAGCAACATCACCAACACGATTAGACAAAGCAGTCAACATACCAGCACCATAAGATTTAAAATTCTGATAATAAATAACCAAACAATAAGAAACTAACCCCAAACCATCTCAACCTAATAAAATTCTGATTAAATTAGGTCTTAAAATCAAAAACATCATAGAAACAACAAACAACAAAACCAAATAAATAAAACGATAAATATTCAAATCCCCATGTATATAATCATCTCTATAAAGAACAACTAAAGAAGAAATAAAAAAAACAAAACCCAAGAAAAATAAGGATATTCAATCAAAAAGAAGAGTCATAACCACAGAACTAGAATTCAAGGTAATAATATCCCACTCAATAAAATAAACTAAGTCCTTAACAACAAAAACAAAACCAACAAAAAAAGACAAAATACCAAAAAATAAAAGGAAAAAAAAACTAACAAAACAAATTGAAATAAAATTCACGACCCAAGGCAAAAAATGCATCATTGACACCACAAACCAATATTTTAATTAAACTACTTAAATTTTTATAACCAAAAAGAAACGACATCTCTAAACAAAATAAACAAATTTAATGGAAACCAGTGCAAAAAAACCAATAAAAATTCACGAACATAAAACATTGAACATGAATAAATACCCGAATAAAAACTACCATGCTGACTATAAGAATATATATATAAAGTATAAGCAGCACCAAAAAAAGACAAACCCCCCAACATCAATATAGTCAACCAAGACCAAGAAATCAAACTTCTAAATAAAACAACCTCACCTAACAAATTCAAAGAAGGAGGAGCTGCTATATTACAAGATCTCAATAAAAACCACCATATAGACATTCTGGGTATCAAACACATTAAACCCCTATTAACCAATAAACTACGACTACCCGTCCGCTCATAAACAATATTAACAAGACAAAACAAACCAGAAGAACATAAACCATGAGCAATCATCAAAACATAAGAACCACAAAACCCCCAATAATTGACAGTCATAATACCACAAACAACAATACCCATATGAGCAACAGAAGAATAAGCAACTAATGACTTCAAATCAGTCTGACGCAAACAAACCAATCTAACCAAAAACCCACCTAACAAACTAATAGAAATCCAGAAAAAATTCAAATTAAAAGAAAAATTAACTAAAAAAACCATAACACGAATTAAACCATAACCACCCAACTTCAACAAAACACCAGCCAAAATCATTGAACCAGAAATAGGTGCTTCAACATGAGCCTTAGGTAACCACAAATGAACTAAAAATAAAGGAATCCTAACCAAAAAAGCAAAGACTATGCAAAAATAAAAAAAAACTCTCGACAAACAAGGATCAAACAAAAAAAAAAAACACAGCAAACCAGAAGAATTATAAATCCCAATAACACCAATCAACAAAGGCAAGGAAGCAAATAAAGTATATAAAATCAAATAAATACCAGCCTGAAGACGCTCAGGCTGATAACCCCAACCCAAAATTAAAAACAAAGTAGGAACAAGTCTACCCTCAAAAAACAAGTAAAAAGAAAACAAATCAACACTACCAAACGAACAAAATAATATAATCATCAAAAACAAAATCATAAACAAAAAAAATTCAGAAAAATAAGAAGAACGAAAAACTGACTCTCTAGCTAACAACATCAATGAACAAATCCAAAATCTAAGAAAAATTAAACCATAAGAAATATAATCACAACCTAAAAAATAACTAAGATTACCCCAACAAAAAAAATAAGGAAAAACAAAAAAAAAAGACAAACACAAGAAAAACAAGAAAGAATTAATCAATCACCAAAAATTTAAAAAACACAAAGGGATCAAAAAAATTAAAGAAAATAAAAACCTTAACATTGAAGCATCCCAAAAGAACGATAATAATCATTCCCATATCTACGAATTATTGAAACAAGAATAGATAAACCCAAAGAACCCTCACAAACAGAAAAAACTAAAAAAACAATAACAAAATAAAACTCATAATTAAAACCACATAAATAATAATACATCAAAACAAACAAAGACAAAACCATAAACTCTAAACTCAATAAAGTAATCAACAAATGCTTACGATCCATACAAAAAACCCACAAACCACAAAGAAAAAAGGTAGAAAAATAAAAAAATATTAACATTAAAAAGTCTTAATAATTTAATAAAAATATTGGTCTTGTAAATCAAAAATGAGAAAAACCTCTTAAGACTTCAGAGAAAAGAAAACCCTATCATTAATTCCCAAAACTAACATTTTTATTAAACTACACTCTGATATTATAAAAACAATAGTAATCTCAAGAACATCAATAAGAATAATATTCACACAAATAAAACACCCTATAGCCATAGGAATAATCACAATAATACAAACCATCTTAACATGCACAATTAGAGGAATAATAAACCAAAAATTCTGATTCCCATATATTTTATTCCTAGTATTCCTAGGAGGAATACTAGTACTATTCATCTACATAACAAGACTAGCATCAAATGAAATAATATTTTTATCAATAAAACTATCAGCAGCAACAGCAATCATGACAGCAATAATATTCATAATAAGAATAGAGGAATCATACACATGAACATATGAACATAAATTAAGAGCAAACGAAAAAACAAACTTAATATTAGAAAAATTCTATAACCTACCTACAGGATCAACAACACTTATATTAGCCCTATATCTACTATTAACACTAATTGTAGTTGCAAAAATCACAAATATTTCAGAAGGACCATTACGAAAATCAAAATAATGAATAAACCCATACGAAAAAACCACCCACTAATCAAAATTATAAACAACGCACTAGTAGATCTACCCACCCCATCAAATATTAGAACATGATGAAACTTTGGATCCTTATTAGGATTATGTTTAGGTATACAAATCATCACAGGACTATTCCTAGCTATACACTACTGCCCCAACACTGAATCAGCATTCTCAAGAGTAGTACACATTTGCCGAGATGTAAATTATGGGTGATTACTACGAACACTACACGCTAACGGAGGATCAATATTCTTCATTTGCATATACATACACATTGGACGAAATATATACTACGGATCATACAACTTCACAGAAACATGAAATATTGGAGTAGTAATCTTCTTCACTACTATAGGAACAGCTTTTATAGGATATGTACTACCATGGGGGCAAATATCATTCTGAGGGGCAACAGTAATCACTAATTTACTATCAGCAATCCCATATGTAGGAACAGAACTAGTACAATGAGTTTGAGGGGGATTCGCCGTAGACAACGCCACTTTAAATCGATTCTTCACATTACACTTCCTAATACCATTTATAATTCTAGCAATAGTAATTATTCACTTAACATTCCTACACCAAACAGGATCAAACAACCCAACAGGAATAAATAGAAATACCGACAAAATCCCATTCCACCCATACTTCACTATCAAAGACACAGTAGGATTCATTTTATTAATTATAATATTATCAATATTATCACTAAAAGAACCTTACCTTCTTGGAGATCCAGACAACTTTATCCCTGCAAACCCACTAGTAACACCAATTCATATTCAACCCGAATGATATTTCCTATTTGCATACGCAATCTTACGATCAATTCCTAATAAATTAGGAGGAGTAATTGCTCTATTTATATCAATCGCAATCTTATTAATCCTACCCCTACAAAAAACCAAATTCCGAGGAACACAGTTCTACCCAATCAACCAAATTATATTCTGGCTAATAACAAACACTGTAATCCTATTAACATGAATTGGAGCCCGACCAGTTGAAGAACCATATATTATAACAGGACAAATACTAACAGTAATATACTTCTCATACTACATCACGAACCCAATAATAACAAAAATGTGAGACAAGACAACAAAATAGTCGGAAAGCTTTATGATAAGCAAATACCTTGAAAGTAAGAGAAAGGAGTTTAAATCCCCTACCGACTTAAAACATACTCAAATTAATACACTAAAACAAAGAGTAAAAAAATAACCTAACACCCAAAACAAAAATTAAATAATTCAAAGAAACAGGCAAAAAACTCCTCCAAGATATATACATCAACCTATCATAACGAAAACGAGGCAAAGTACCACGAACCCAAACAAATAAAAAAGAAACAAAAGAAACCCTTAAAAAGAAAAAAAAAGAATACAAATCACAACCCAAAAACATAACACAAAACAAAACACTCATAAACAAAATTCTAGCATACTCAGCCAAAAAAATTAAAGCAAACCCTCCAGATCTATACTCAACATTAAAACCAGAAACCAACTCAGACTCACCCTCAGCAAAATCAAAAGGAGTTCGATTAGTCTCCGCCAAACAAGAAACAAATCAAACTAAAACCAAAGGCAAAGAAAAAAAAACTAACCAAACATAAAACTGAAAATAAAAAAAAGAAACCAAATTATAACCACAAACCAAAAAAACAAAAGACAATAAAATCAAAGCAAGTCTAACCTCATAAGAAATAGATTGAGCAACTGCACGCATACACCCCAACAAAGAATAATTAGAATTAGAAGACCAACCAGCAACCATAAGAGAATAAACACCAAGTCTAGTACAACACAAAAAAAACAATAAACCTAAATCAAAAGAAAAAAAACCACCAAAATAAGGAATAACCAACCAAATAATTAAAGAAAGAAACAAACCAAACACAGGAGCAAAATAATAAGGCAAATAATTAGAAACATAAGGAAAACACTGCTCCCTAACAAACAACTTAACCACATCTCTAAAAGGTTGAAGCAAACCTAAAAACCCCACCCTATTAGGACCCTTACGAATATGAATATAACCTAAAACCCTACGCTCAAGTAAAGTAAGAAAAGCTACACCAACCATAACAAAAATAGACAATAAAAAAAAAACAACAAACAAAAATAAAAAGTCATTAAACACTACTACATATAAAATAAATTTATATTAGAAGATTCTAAATCCACTGCACTTCTCTGCCAAAATAGTAATTAATAATAATCAAACAACATAAAATTATTTATTGAAAGTGGTCCTTTCGTACTAACTCACAAAACAAATTATAGATAGAAACCAACCTGGCTCACGCCGGTCTGAACTCAGATCATGTAGGATTTTAAAGGTCGAACAGACCTAATCAATTAAAGCTTCTACACCAAAAATTCACCCTAATCCAACATCGAGGTCGCAAACCCCCCTGTCAATAAGAACTTTCAAGAAAGATTACGCTGTTATCCCTAAGGTAATTTAATCTTAAAATCAATAATAAAGGATCAAAAAAAATATAAATAAATAAACAAAAAAAAGAAGAGTTAAACAAATCTCCTAGCCGCCCCAGCAAAATAAACAAAACAATATTAAAAAAAACCAACAAAAAAATCATCACAAATATAAAACTCTATAGGGTCTTCTCGTCCCATAAAAAAATTTAGGTATTCTTACCTAAAACCAAAATTCAATACATCAAAAAGAGACAGATTATATCTCGTCAAACCATTCATTCCAGCCCACAATTAAAAGACTAATGATTATGCTACCTTTGCACGGTCAAAATACCGCGGCCCTTCAAAAAAATCAGCGGGCAGGCCATACCTCAAAAAAACACAAGAGAAGTTGTTTTTGATAAACAGGCGGATATAAAAATTGCCGAATTCCTTTTAAAGAAATAAAAAATAAAACACAAAATAAAAAAGAATATACTAATCCTACCATTATTACAAATAAAAAACAATTAAAAAATAAACCCCAGTAAAAAATTAAACAAAACATAAAGAAAAAATAACTAAAAATAAAATTTGAACATACTTAAAAAGATAGTTAACATAAAACCCACCAAAATAAACAAAACAAAACAAATTATAAAAATATGAAACGAAGCTAAACCCCCGAAACATTTGCAAAAAATAAAAATAACCTAAGAAAAAGAAACTTTAAATAAATTACATGAATTAAATTCATTTCCCAAGGAACCAGATACCATCAAATACGAATAGCATATCACCACCAATAAAATATTATTAATGCTTATAAAACAGCAACTAAAATAAATAATTAACTCACTTGAAATCGGGAAATAGAAAATAAATAATAAAATTTAATAAGCCCTGATACACAAGGTACAACAAACAAAATAAACTTTCAAAAAACAAAATAAATAAACCTATACAGTACAAAGTAAACTATAATTAAAAAAATCAAACCAAAAAAATATACAATGACAATAAAATACTTCCATTAAAACAAAATAAAAACCATTAAAAACAATAAACTACATATCAAATCAGACCACACTGAATCGCACAGCAAACTCTCCAATGTAAATGAAAATACCTCCTAGGTATATAATCTGTATCATTCCAGCTACACCTTCCGGTACAACCACTCTGTTACGACTTATCTCGCCTCTTAAACAACGAGAGCGACGGGCGATGTGTACATACTTTAGAACCAAAATCACAAAAACAATCTTCAAATAATTACAATCAAATCCAATTTCATGAAAGAAATTTCAACAAACAATCCAAAATTAATAACAATGTAATCCACCACCAACTTAAATAAAAGCTGCACCTTGACCTGAAATAAACCAAAATAAAGGAAAGAAAAAATTATAACCCTAAAAAGATTCTCATTATAACGGCGGTATACAAACAAAAAAAATAAGCAAGGTCCAACGCGGATTATCGATAATAGGGCAGATTCCTCTGAACGGAATAAAATACCGCCAAATTCTTTAAGTTTCAAGAACATAACTAATACTACTCAGGCCACAAAATTAACATCAAAAATAATAGGGTATCTAATCCTAGTCTAAAAAAAGATTTCATAGCCTACAAAACAACAAGGGGGAAAAACAAGAAATTGAAATTTCACCAAAAATCAAAAGAAATTAAACCCAAAAATTAAATAAAACTATCAACCAAAAAATATTTGCTTGAGCTCCATGTATAACCGCGGCTGCTGGCACAAATTTAACCAACTCTAAAAAATATAACTAAATCTGAGTCACCTCAATATATAAAAATAAATAATGCGAATAAAAAAACAAACAACATTAAGAAAAAACAAATCACGCAAAAACTTACATATAAAAAAAATTAAGAACAAACATAAAAGCAAGAATAAAACTACTCTCTATAAACAACAACAACAAGAAAGGTACGACAAAAAAAAGTACAAACAACAAAAACCAAGTAACAAGCAAGAGTACCCCCCACCCACAAACCAACCAAAAAATCTTTTTCTTGCCCAACTCTAATAGATCAAAACTTTTCAAAGACCAACCATGAAAATAAAACTACTCTATAAACAACAACAACAAGAAAGGTACGACAAAAAAAAGTACAAACAACAAAAACCAAGTAACAAGCAAGAGTACTCCCTTTTTTAGATCTCATTTTTTTTAGATTTACAAAATGAGATCTAAAAACTATATAAATGTTTATCTTAATAGAATTAATACATCAATAAGATAAATAATTTAAAATAAGTAATTATTTAATATGACTTATATTTAATATAAGATTCAATTTATCTTATTAAATATATTATATATATAGAATCTAAAATTTTCTTTTTAGGTATTTGTATTCAATATAATTAATTTTATTATAATAATACTTATTTAAAATAAATCCTATCTTTAGTAACTTAAATCAATTCTATTCAAATAATTAATTTTATTAATATAGGTTATTATTATATAAAAAAACACACCTTAAAGAAAACTAACAAACAGAGAACAAAATAAAAATCACTAAAACCAAAACAAACCCCAAAAACAAAAACCAAACCGCCCCAAAAAAAATAACATAAAATACAAAAAAAAACACAAAACAAAACAAAACAAAACAAAACAAAACAAAACAAAACAAAACAAAATGGAGTGCCTGAAAAAGGATTACTATGATAGGGTAAATAATGTATAAAAATACCTCCATTACGTTAAATAGAGTCAAACCATTCCCTGAAATATCAAAAATTCCCGTGCACCATACACTAAAACGTAAAAATTAGAAAAGTAAGCTAATAAAGCTAATGGGTTCATACCCCATAAATAGAGTAAATACTCTCTCTTCTAATGCCCAACAACTCAACAAAAATCCTCTTATTAACAACGTTAACAAGAGGTATTTTAATCTCAATTTCCTCTAATTCATGATTTGGAGCATGAATGGGGTTAGAGATTAATTTACTATCATTTATTCCAATAATGATAGAAAAAAAAAATATCTACACCACAGAAGCCTCACTAAAATACTTTATTGTACAAGCAGGGGCTTCATCAATACTATTATTCATAGTAATAATAAGAGCAATAGAAGAAAGAATATTAATTAACTCGGACAACTTATATACACAAATATTAATAAACACACCCCTATTACTAAAAGGGGGGGTCGCCCCAATACATTGGTGATTCCCTGGAGTAATGGAGGGGTTAAACTGAAATAATTGCTTAATTCTAATAACTCTACAAAAATCCGCACCCCTATCCTTAATCTCATACCAAATTAACAATGATATATTCCTAGAAATAATCATTGTAACATCAGTAATAATTGGAGCTATCGGGGGATTAAATCAAACATCACTACGAAAAATCATAACATACTCATCAATTAACCACACAGGTTGAATAATATCGGCAATAATTACAGGAAATGATATATGAGTAACATATTTCACAATCTACTCAATACTAACATTAACAGTAGTGTCGATTGTAAAAACCACCAAATTATCTTTCGTTAACCAAATAGCAATAACAGAAAAGAAGAACAAACTAACAAAATTCCTTGTATTCACAAGAATTTTATCATTAGGAGGTTTGCCGCCATTCTTGGGATTTATACCAAAATGAATAGTCATTCAAGCTATAATAACCAACGAAATAAAAACAACAGCCACAATAATGGTTTTAATATCAGTAGTAACGTTATATTACTACATACGAATGACATACTCAAGTTTAATAATACTACACCTAGAAACAAAATGATTAATTGCCCAACCTATTAATAAAACACCTAAACACATTATTTTATTAACATCAATCTCAATTACGGGGTTAATAATATCAGAAATAATCATGAACTTAGATTAAAGGCTTTAAGTTAAACAAACTAATATCCTTCAAAGCTATAAATAAAGAAAATCTTTAAGCCTTAGTAGCAAAACTACCCCTATAGAATTGCATTCTATAATCACCTAATGAATATAAAGCTATAGTAGAAGGGAAAATCCCATAAATAGATTTACAATCTATCACCTAAAATCAGACATTCCACTAATAATTAAACGATGGTTATTCTCAACAAACCATAAAGATATTGGAACATTATACTTCATCTTCGGGGCATGATCCGGAATATTAGGAACATCATTAAGAATATTAATCCGAGCAGAACTTGGTCAACCAGGATCCTTAATTGGAGACGACCAAATTTACAATGTAATCGTAACCGCACATGCATTTATCATAATCTTTTTCATGGTTATACCAATTCTAATTGGGGGTTTTGGAAATTGATTAGTACCACTCATACTTGGGGCCCCTGATATAGCATTTCCACGAATGAATAACATAAGATTTTGACTACTCCCACCCTCACTTACACTCCTCCTAACCAGAAGTATAGTAGAAAGAGGAGCTGGAACAGGGTGAACAGTGTATCCCCCGTTAGCTAGAGGAATCGCCCATGCGGGAGCATCAGTAGATTTAACAATTTTCTCCTTACACCTAGCAGGTGTATCGTCAATTTTAGGAGCAGTAAACTTTATCTCAACAGCAATTAATATAAAACCATCAAGTATGAAATCTGAACAAATACCCCTATTTGTATGAGCAGTAATTATTACCGCCACCTTATTATTACTATCACTACCAGTACTAGCAGGGGCTATCACAATATTATTAACTGATCGAAATTTGAACACCTCCTTCTTTGACCCAGCGGGAGGTGGAGACCCAATTCTTTACCAACACTTATTTTGATTTTTCGGACATCCAGAAGTATATATTCTAATTCTCCCAGGATTTGGGATAATTTCCCACATCATTTCCCATGAAAGAGGAAAAAAAGAAGCTTTTGGAAACCTAGGAATAATCTTTGCCATACTAGCAATTGGGTTATTAGGATTTGTAGTATGAGCATCATCATATTTTACAGTAGGAATAGATGTCGATACACGAGCATATTTTACATCAGCTACAATAATTATTGCAGTACCAACTGGAATTAAAATCTTCAGATGATTAGCAACAATCCAAGGATCAAAATTATCATATAGACCCACATGCTTATGATCAATAGGATTTGTTTTCCTATTTACAATAGGGGGGCTAACGGGGGTAGTCCTAGCAAATTCATCAATCGATATTGTACTACATGACACATATTATGTAGTAGCTCACTTCCACTACGTTCTATCAATAGGAGCCGTATTCGCTATCATAGCCGGATTTATCCACTGATACCCATTATTTACAGGACTAACAATAAATCCAAAATGATTGAAAACTCAATTCACAATTATATTCCTGGGAGTAAATATAACGTTCTTCCCGCAACACTTCCTAGGACTAGCTGGAATACCACGACGATATTCAGATTATCCAGATGCATACACTACATGAAATATTATCTCATCAATGGGGTCAACCATCTCATTTATTGGAGTGATAATGTTTATTTACATTTTATGAGAAAGAATAAGAACTAAACGACAAGTGTTAAGATCAACACATACAAGAAACTCAATTGAATGAATCCAAGATCTGCCCCCATCAGAACACAGATATTCAGAACTACCAACAATTATCAATTAATAAAATCTAATATGGCAGAGAAGTGCAGTGGATTTAAGCTCCACAAATAAAGTACTAAAAACTTTTATTAGAAAATGACAACATGATCATGCATGAATTTACAAGATAGAGCATCACCAATCATAGAACAACTAATCTTCTTCCATGATCATACCATAATAATCATCACAATAATTCTAGCAATAGTATTATACTTCATAGCATCAACAATTATTAACGAACTCGTAGACCGATATATACTAGAAGGTCAAACAATAGAACTAATATGAACAATTGTGCCAGCAGTAATTCTTCTATTCATCACCACTCCATCTTTACGATTATTATACCTTATAGACGAAATCCACAACCCAATTATAACAATTAAAACTATTGGACACCAATGATACTGAAGTTATGAATACTCAGACTTCGTCAACGTTGAATTCGACTCATATATAACACCATATGAGGGAGACAATAAAAGAATATTCCGACTACTAGAAACAGATAACCACGTAACTTTACCAATACACTCATTCATCCGAATTATCGTAACAGCTGCTGATGTACTTCACTCGTGAACAATCCCTAGATTGGGGATCAAAGCCGATGCAACACCAGGCCGATTAAATCAATCAAGATTTATAATCAACCGCCCTGGACTACTTTATGGTCAATGCTCAGAAATCTGCGGAGCAAACCACAGATTCATACCCATCGTAATTGAAAGAGTATCAACAGAGAATTTTATTGAATGAATTAAAAAACTAAGCGAATCAATAGGTGACTGAAAGCAAGTAATGGTCTCTTAAACCAAATAATAGTAAATTAGCAATTACTCCTATTGGGGGGATTAGTTAAAAATAACATTAGATCGTCAAACTAAAATAACCAAATAAATGGTATCCCCCTCATCCCACAAATAATACCCCTTAGATGATTAATTTTATTCATCTCGTTTTCAACAATTTTCGTATTATTCAACACAATAAACTACTTCTCATTTACCCAAACAAATAAAAAGATACAAAAAAAAATTAAATTAACAAAAAAAACAAACTGAAAATGATAAGAAACTTATTCTCAGTATTTGACCCATCAACAAACATATTTAACACATCAATAAATTGATTAAGAACTATATTAGGATTATTAATCATCCCCACAATAATATGAATAATTCCATCTCGAAACAACGCAGCATGAAATAAAACAATAAAAAAAATACACGAAGAGCTTAAAACACTCCTAGGAACAAAAAAAATCAACAACGGAAGAACACTTATATTCACGTCATTATTCTCAATAATCCTAATAAACAATACTTTAGGCTTATTCCCATACATCTTTACTAGAACCAGACACCTAACATTAACATTAACAATAGCCTTACCATTATGAACAAGATTTATAATATTCGGATGAATCAACAACACTAAACACATATTAACCCACCTTGTACCACAAGGAACACCACCGATCCTAATACCATTTATAGTGTGCATTGAAACAATCAGAAACATTATTCGCCCAGGAACATTAGCTATCCGATTAACAGCAAATATAATTGCAGGTCACCTATTAATAACACTACTAGGAGAAAATGGATCATCAATAGCATACTCAATAATCAGCATCCTAATTATTACACAGATTGCTCTACTAACATTAGAGACAGCAGTAGCAATCATTCAATCATATGTATTCGCAGTACTAAGAACATTATATTCTAGAGAAATCAATTAAAATGACAAACCACATAAATCACACATTCCACATAGTAAACCAAAGACCATGACCTCTTATTGGAGCAATGGGAGCCATAATCACATTAACTGGAACAATTAAATGATTCCACCAATATGAACAAACACTAATAAGAATTGGAATAATCACAATAATCATAACAACCATCCAATGATGACGAGATATTACACGAGAGGGCACATACCAAGGATTACATACAAGAAAAGTAACTAAAGGGTTACGATGAGGTATAATCCTATTCATTACATCAGAAGTATTCTTCTTCGTCTCCTTCTTTTGAGCATTTTTCCACAGAAGATTATCACCAACAAACGAACTCGGATCAATGTGACCACCAACTGGAATTCAAGTATTTAATCCCCTACAAATTCCACTTCTAAATACCGCAATCCTCCTATCATCAGGGGTAACTATCACTTGAGCACATCATAGAATCTTAGAAAACAATTATAACCAGGGGTTACAAGGACTATTTATAACTGTAATCCTAGGATTATATTTCACAGCACTACAAGCATACGAATATATAGAATCACCATTCACTATTGCCGACTCGGTTTATGGAGCCACGTTCTTTGTAGCAACAGGATTCCATGGTCTCCATGTAATCATTGGAACAACCTTCCTAATCACATGTTTAATACGACACCTAACACTTCATTTCTCATCAAACCACCATATAGGATTTGAAGCAGCCGCATGATATTGACATTTTGTAGATGTAGTATGACTATTCTTATATATCTCAATTTACTGATGAGGAAGATAACCAAATAAATTTATCTAATATAAAAAGTATACTTGACTTCCAATCAAGAAGTTCAAAAAATGAGATAAATAATAAAAATAGTAACAACAATAATAACAACAATCATAATACTATCAACAATTATCATAATAATTGCGACAGCAATATCAAAAAAAAACATTGAAGACCGAGAAAAAAGATCACCATTTGAGTGCGGGTTTGACCCCATGGGATCTGCACGACTCCCGTTTTCCTTACGATTTTTCCTAATCGCAATTATATTTCTAGTATTCGACGTAGAAATTGCACTCCTATTACCAATAACAATCGTGATAACAAGATCAAACATAATATCATGAGCCACAATCAGAACATTATTTATTGTAATCCTAATCATCGGGTTATATCACGAATGAAATCAAGGATCCTTAGAGTGAGCAGAATAAGGGATTGTAGTTAATAATAACATTTGGTTTGCAATCAAAAAGTACTAATATAGTCTATCTCAAAGTAAGAAGCGATTAACGCAATCAATTTCGACCTGATCTTAGATAAATTTTATCCTTACTTAAAATTAACTGAAACCAAATAGAGGTATATTACTGTTAATAATAAAAATGAATAACCAAATTCCAGTTAAAGAAATGAATAGATTAAGTGAAAGCTGCTAACTTATCACTATAGCGGTTAAAATCCGTTTACATTTCTATTTATATAGTTTAAAAAAAACATTACACTTTCACTGTAAAAATAAATAAATATTTTATAAATACTTAAAGATAAAAATATCTCAATAACATCTTCAATGTTATGCTCTAAATAAGCTATTCAAGTACATAAATATAAAAAAAACTAACAAATTAATCCAAACAACAATAAAAAATATATAAACCCTAAGACTACCATACTGCAACCATTGATTGCCCTTAGCCAAAAAAGAAAAAAACCAAAAAAGACCCTGACCACCAAAAAACTCTCTCCAACCGGAATCAAAAGACTTAATAATAACATATCCATAATTCAAAGGAAACAAAGAAACACCATAAACAAAAACATAAGGTATAAACCACATAGACCCAAAAAAAAAAGAAGACTTATATAAAAATATAGAAAAAAGAAACTCACCTAAATCAACCTTAGATAATTCATAACCTAACCAACCACCCAAAATTCTAACTAACAAAACTGAAGTCCTCAAATAAAAAGGCAAGCAAATAACAAAAGGGGTAGGAAAAATTAATCATCTCAACATTCTACCACCAAAAATAACAACAACAAGTAAACCCAACATACCAGTACATATATTATTACCAGCATCCTCAAAAGAACAAAAAGAAGACAAATTAAAATCACCGAACAAAACATAATAAAATAAACGGAAAGAATAACAAACAGTTAAACCAGTAGACAAAAAAAACAATAGCAAACCAAAAAAATTAAAATAACCTAATAAAACCATCTCCAAAATAAGATCCCTAGAATAAAAACCAGCCAAAAACGGCATACCACACAAAGCAAAACTAGAAACAACCAAACAAGAAGAAGTAAAAGGCATAAAAAAAGAAACACCACCCATAAAACGAATATCTTGAGAATCACCCATAACATGAATAACCACCCCCGCACACATAAACAAAAGAGCCTTAAACAAAGCATGAGTTAACAGATGAAAAAAGGCCAATTCAGGAAAACCAAAAGAAACAATACCAACTATTAACCCCAATTGACTAAGAGTAGAGAGAGCAATAACCCTCCTCAAATCAAACTCAAAATTAGCCCCCAAACCAGATATAAACATAGTTAAACCCGAAACCAACAACAAAAATCTATTAAGAGAATCACCAAAAGAACATCTAAAACGAATAAGCAAATAAACACCAGCAGTAACTAAAGTAGAAGAATGAACTAAAGCAGAAACAGGAGTAGGAGCTGCCATAGCAGCTGGCAATCAAGAAGAAAAAGGAATCTGAGCTCTCCTAGTTATAGCAGCCAAAACAACAAGAAAGGAAATAAAATTCATTTCCATTCTACCCCTTATAAAAAACAAATAATACACATAATTCCAACTACCAAAATTAAACATCCAAGCAATAGATATTAAAAGAGCAACATCACCAACACGATTAGACAAAGCAGTCAACATACCAGCACCATAAGATTTAAAATTCTGATAATAAATAACCAAACAATAAGAAACTAACCCCAAACCATCTCAACCTAATAAAATTCTGATTAAATTAGGTCTTAAAATCAAAAACATCATAGAAACAACAAACAACAAAACCAAATAAATAAAACGATAAATATTCAAATCCCCATGTATATAATCATCTCTATAAAGAACAACTAAAGAAGAAATAAAAAAAACAAAACCCAAGAAAAATAAGGATATTCAATCAAAAAGAAGAGTCATAACCACAGAACTAGAATTCAAGGTAATAATATCCCACTCAATAAAATAAACTAAGTCCTTAACAACAAAAACAAAACCAACAAAAAAAGACAAAATACCAAAAAATAAAAGGAAAAAAAAACTAACAAAACAAATTGAAATAAAATTCACGACCCAAGGCAAAAAATGCATCATTGACACCACAAACCAATATTTTAATTAAACTACTTAAATTTTTATAACCAAAAAGAAACGACATCTCTAAACAAAATAAACAAATTTAATGGAAACCAGTGCAAAAAAACCAATAAAAATTCACGAACATAAAACATTGAACATGAATAAATACCCGAATAAAAACTACCATGCTGACTATAAGAATATATATATAAAGTATAAGCAGCACCAAAAAAAGACAAACCCCCCAACATCAATATAGTCAACCAAGACCAAGAAATCAAACTTCTAAATAAAACAACCTCACCTAACAAATTCAAAGAAGGAGGAGCTGCTATATTACAAGATCTCAATAAAAACCACCATATAGACATTCTGGGTATCAAACACATTAAACCCCTATTAACCAATAAACTACGACTACCCGTCCGCTCATAAACAATATTAACAAGACAAAACAAACCAGAAGAACATAAACCATGAGCAATCATCAAAACATAAGAACCACAAAACCCCCAATAATTGACAGTCATAATACCACAAACAACAATACCCATATGAGCAACAGAAGAATAAGCAACTAATGACTTCAAATCAGTCTGACGCAAACAAACCAATCTAACCAAAAACCCACCTAACAAACTAATAGAAATCCAGAAAAAATTCAAATTAAAAGAAAAATTAACTAAAAAAACCATAACACGAATTAAACCATAACCACCCAACTTCAACAAAACACCAGCCAAAATCATTGAACCAGAAATAGGTGCTTCAACATGAGCCTTAGGTAACCACAAATGAACTAAAAATAAAGGAATCCTAACCAAAAAAGCAAAGACTATGCAAAAATAAAAAAAAACTCTCGACAAACAAGGATCAAACAAAAAAAAAAAACACAGCAAACCAGAAGAATTATAAATCCCAATAACACCAATCAACAAAGGCAAGGAAGCAAATAAAGTATATAAAATCAAATAAATACCAGCCTGAAGACGCTCAGGCTGATAACCCCAACCCAAAATTAAAAACAAAGTAGGAACAAGTCTACCCTCAAAAAACAAGTAAAAAGAAAACAAATCAACACTACCAAACGAACAAAATAATATAATCATCAAAAACAAAATCATAAACAAAAAAAATTCAGAAAAATAAGAAGAACGAAAAACTGACTCTCTAGCTAACAACATCAATGAACAAATCCAAAATCTAAGAAAAATTAAACCATAAGAAATATAATCACAACCTAAAAAATAACTAAGATTACCCCAACAAAAAAAATAAGGAAAAACAAAAAAAAAAGACAAACACAAGAAAAACAAGAAAGAATTAATCAATCACCAAAAATTTAAAAAACACAAAGGGATCAAAAAAATTAAAGAAAATAAAAACCTTAACATTGAAGCATCCCAAAAGAACGATAATAATCATTCCCATATCTACGAATTATTGAAACAAGAATAGATAAACCCAAAGAACCCTCACAAACAGAAAAAACTAAAAAAACAATAACAAAATAAAACTCATAATTAAAACCACATAAATAATAATACATCAAAACAAACAAAGACAAAACCATAAACTCTAAACTCAATAAAGTAATCAACAAATGCTTACGATCCATACAAAAAACCCACAAACCACAAAGAAAAAAGGTAGAAAAATAAAAAAATATTAACATTAAAAAGTCTTAATAATTTAATAAAAATATTGGTCTTGTAAATCAAAAATGAGAAAAACCTCTTAAGACTTCAGAGAAAAGAAAACCCTATCATTAATTCCCAAAACTAACATTTTTATTAAACTACACTCTGATATTATAAAAACAATAGTAATCTCAAGAACATCAATAAGAATAATATTCACACAAATAAAACACCCTATAGCCATAGGAATAATCACAATAATACAAACCATCTTAACATGCACAATTAGAGGAATAATAAACCAAAAATTCTGATTCCCATATATTTTATTCCTAGTATTCCTAGGAGGAATACTAGTACTATTCATCTACATAACAAGACTAGCATCAAATGAAATAATATTTTTATCAATAAAACTATCAGCAGCAACAGCAATCATGACAGCAATAATATTCATAATAAGAATAGAGGAATCATACACATGAACATATGAACATAAATTAAGAGCAAACGAAAAAACAAACTTAATATTAGAAAAATTCTATAACCTACCTACAGGATCAACAACACTTATATTAGCCCTATATCTACTATTAACACTAATTGTAGTTGCAAAAATCACAAATATTTCAGAAGGACCATTACGAAAATCAAAATAATGAATAAACCCATACGAAAAAACCACCCACTAATCAAAATTATAAACAACGCACTAGTAGATCTACCCACCCCATCAAATATTAGAACATGATGAAACTTTGGATCCTTATTAGGATTATGTTTAGGTATACAAATCATCACAGGACTATTCCTAGCTATACACTACTGCCCCAACACTGAATCAGCATTCTCAAGAGTAGTACACATTTGCCGAGATGTAAATTATGGGTGATTACTACGAACACTACACGCTAACGGAGGATCAATATTCTTCATTTGCATATACATACACATTGGACGAAATATATACTACGGATCATACAACTTCACAGAAACATGAAATATTGGAGTAGTAATCTTCTTCACTACTATAGGAACAGCTTTTATAGGATATGTACTACCATGGGGGCAAATATCATTCTGAGGGGCAACAGTAATCACTAATTTACTATCAGCAATCCCATATGTAGGAACAGAACTAGTACAATGAGTTTGAGGGGGATTCGCCGTAGACAACGCCACTTTAAATCGATTCTTCACATTACACTTCCTAATACCATTTATAATTCTAGCAATAGTAATTATTCACTTAACATTCCTACACCAAACAGGATCAAACAACCCAACAGGAATAAATAGAAATACCGACAAAATCCCATTCCACCCATACTTCACTATCAAAGACACAGTAGGATTCATTTTATTAATTATAATATTATCAATATTATCACTAAAAGAACCTTACCTTCTTGGAGATCCAGACAACTTTATCCCTGCAAACCCACTAGTAACACCAATTCATATTCAACCCGAATGATATTTCCTATTTGCATACGCAATCTTACGATCAATTCCTAATAAATTAGGAGGAGTAATTGCTCTATTTATATCAATCGCAATCTTATTAATCCTACCCCTACAAAAAACCAAATTCCGAGGAACACAGTTCTACCCAATCAACCAAATTATATTCTGGCTAATAACAAACACTGTAATCCTATTAACATGAATTGGAGCCCGACCAGTTGAAGAACCATATATTATAACAGGACAAATACTAACAGTAATATACTTCTCATACTACATCACGAACCCAATAATAACAAAAATGTGAGACAAGACAACAAAATAGTCGGAAAGCTTTATGATAAGCAAATACCTTGAAAGTAAGAGAAAGGAGTTTAAATCCCCTACCGACTTAAAACATACTCAAATTAATACACTAAAACAAAGAGTAAAAAAATAACCTAACACCCAAAACAAAAATTAAATAATTCAAAGAAACAGGCAAAAAACTCCTCCAAGATATATACATCAACCTATCATAACGAAAACGAGGCAAAGTACCACGAACCCAAACAAATAAAAAAGAAACAAAAGAAACCCTTAAAAAGAAAAAAAAAGAATACAAATCACAACCCAAAAACATAACACAAAACAAAACACTCATAAACAAAATTCTAGCATACTCAGCCAAAAAAATTAAAGCAAACCCTCCAGATCTATACTCAACATTAAAACCAGAAACCAACTCAGACTCACCCTCAGCAAAATCAAAAGGAGTTCGATTAGTCTCCGCCAAACAAGAAACAAATCAAACTAAAACCAAAGGCAAAGAAAAAAAAACTAACCAAACATAAAACTGAAAATAAAAAAAAGAAACCAAATTATAACCACAAACCAAAAAAACAAAAGACAATAAAATCAAAGCAAGTCTAACCTCATAAGAAATAGATTGAGCAACTGCACGCATACACCCCAACAAAGAATAATTAGAATTAGAAGACCAACCAGCAACCATAAGAGAATAAACACCAAGTCTAGTACAACACAAAAAAAACAATAAACCTAAATCAAAAGAAAAAAAACCACCAAAATAAGGAATAACCAACCAAATAATTAAAGAAAGAAACAAACCAAACACAGGAGCAAAATAATAAGGCAAATAATTAGAAACATAAGGAAAACACTGCTCCCTAACAAACAACTTAACCACATCTCTAAAAGGTTGAAGCAAACCTAAAAACCCCACCCTATTAGGACCCTTACGAATATGAATATAACCTAAAACCCTACGCTCAAGTAAAGTAAGAAAAGCTACACCAACCATAACAAAAATAGACAATAAAAAAAAAACAACAAACAAAAATAAAAAGTCATTAAACACTACTACATATAAAATAAATTTATATTAGAAGATTCTAAATCCACTGCACTTCTCTGCCAAAATAGTAATTAATAATAATCAAACAACATAAAATTATTTATTGAAAGTGGTCCTTTCGTACTAACTCACAAAACAAATTATAGATAGAAACCAACCTGGCTCACGCCGGTCTGAACTCAGATCATGTAGGATTTTAAAGGTCGAACAGACCTAATCAATTAAAGCTTCTACACCAAAAATTCACCCTAATCCAACATCGAGGTCGCAAACCCCCCTGTCAATAAGAACTTTCAAGAAAGATTACGCTGTTATCCCTAAGGTAATTTAATCTTAAAATCAATAATAAAGGATCAAAAAAAATATAAATAAATAAACAAAAAAAAGAAGAGTTAAACAAATCTCCTAGCCGCCCCAGCAAAATAAACAAAACAATATTAAAAAAAACCAACAAAAAAATCATCACAAATATAAAACTCTATAGGGTCTTCTCGTCCCATAAAAAAATTTAGGTATTCTTACCTAAAACCAAAATTCAATACATCAAAAAGAGACAGATTATATCTCGTCAAACCATTCATTCCAGCCCACAATTAAAAGACTAATGATTATGCTACCTTTGCACGGTCAAAATACCGCGGCCCTTCAAAAAAATCAGCGGGCAGGCCATACCTCAAAAAAACACAAGAGAAGTTGTTTTTGATAAACAGGCGGATATAAAAATTGCCGAATTCCTTTTAAAGAAATAAAAAATAAAACACAAAATAAAAAAGAATATACTAATCCTACCATTATTACAAATAAAAAACAATTAAAAAATAAACCCCAGTAAAAAATTAAACAAAACATAAAGAAAAAATAACTAAAAATAAAATTTGAACATACTTAAAAAGATAGTTAACATAAAACCCACCAAAATAAACAAAACAAAACAAATTATAAAAATATGAAACGAAGCTAAACCCCCGAAACATTTGCAAAAAATAAAAATAACCTAAGAAAAAGAAACTTTAAATAAATTACATGAATTAAATTCATTTCCCAAGGAACCAGATACCATCAAATACGAATAGCATATCACCACCAATAAAATATTATTAATGCTTATAAAACAGCAACTAAAATAAATAATTAACTCACTTGAAATCGGGAAATAGAAAATAAATAATAAAATTTAATAAGCCCTGATACACAAGGTACAACAAACAAAATAAACTTTCAAAAAACAAAATAAATAAACCTATACAGTACAAAGTAAACTATAATTAAAAAAATCAAACCAAAAAAATATACAATGACAATAAAATACTTCCATTAAAACAAAATAAAAACCATTAAAAACAATAAACTACATATCAAATCAGACCACACTGAATCGCACAGCAAACTCTCCAATGTAAATGAAAATACCTCCTAGGTATATAATCTGTATCATTCCAGCTACACCTTCCGGTACAACCACTCTGTTACGACTTATCTCGCCTCTTAAACAACGAGAGCGACGGGCGATGTGTACATACTTTAGAACCAAAATCACAAAAACAATCTTCAAATAATTACAATCAAATCCAATTTCATGAAAGAAATTTCAACAAACAATCCAAAATTAATAACAATGTAATCCACCACCAACTTAAATAAAAGCTGCACCTTGACCTGAAATAAACCAAAATAAAGGAAAGAAAAAATTATAACCCTAAAAAGATTCTCATTATAACGGCGGTATACAAACAAAAAAAATAAGCAAGGTCCAACGCGGATTATCGATAATAGGGCAGATTCCTCTGAACGGAATAAAATACCGCCAAATTCTTTAAGTTTCAAGAACATAACTAATACTACTCAGGCCACAAAATTAACATCAAAAATAATAGGGTATCTAATCCTAGTCTAAAAAAAGATTTCATAGCCTACAAAACAACAAGGGGGAAAAACAAGAAATTGAAATTTCACCAAAAATCAAAAGAAATTAAACCCAAAAATTAAATAAAACTATCAACCAAAAAATATTTGCTTGAGCTCCATGTATAACCGCGGCTGCTGGCACAAATTTAACCAACTCTAAAAAATATAACTAAATCTGAGTCACCTCAATATATAAAAATAAATAATGCGAATAAAAAAACAAACAACATTAAGAAAAAACAAATCACGCAAAAACTTACATATAAAAAAAATTAAGAACAAACATAAAAGCAAGAATAAAACTACTCTCTATAAACAACAACAACAAGAAAGGTACGACAAAAAAAAGTACAAACAACAAAAACCAAGTAACAAGCAAGAGTACCCCCCACCCACAAACCAACCAAAAAATCTTTTTCTTGCCCAACTCTAATAGATCAAAACTTTTCAAAGACCAACCATGAAAATAAAACTACTCTATAAACAACAACAACAAGAAAGGTACGACAAAAAAAAGTACAAACAACAAAAACCAAGTAACAAGCAAGAGTACTCCCTTTTTTAGATCTCATTTTTTTTAGATTTACAAAATGAGATCTAAAAACTATATAAATGTTTATCTTAATAGAATTAATACATCAATAAGATAAATAATTTAAAATAAGTAATTATTTAATATGACTTATATTTAATATAAGATTCAATTTATCTTATTAAATATATTATATATATAGAATCTAAAATTTTCTTTTTAGGTATTTGTATTCAATATAATTAATTTTATTATAATAATACTTATTTAAAATAAATCCTATCTTTAGTAACTTAAATCAATTCTATTCAAATAATTAATTTTATTAATATAGGTTATTATTATATAAAAAAACACACACCTTAAAGAAAACTAACAAACAGAGAACAAAATAAAAATCACTAAAACCAAAACAAACCCCAAAAACAAAAACCAAACCGCCCCAAAAAAAATAACATAAAATACAAAAAAAAACACAAAACAAAACAAAACAAAACAAAACAAAACAAAACAAAACAAAACAAAATGGAGTGCCTGAAAAAGGATTACTATGATAGGGTAAATAATGTATAAAAATACCTCCATTACGTTAAATAGAGTCAAACCATTCCCTGAAATATCAAAAATTCCCGTGCACCATACACTAAAACGTAAAAATTAGAAAAGTAAGCTAATAAAGCTAATGGGTTCATACCCCATAAATAGAGTAAATACTCTCTCTTCTAATGCCCAACAACTCAACAAAAATCCTCTTATTAACAACGTTAACAAGAGGTATTTTAATCTCAATTTCCTCTAATTCATGATTTGGAGCATGAATGGGGTTAGAGATTAATTTACTATCATTTATTCCAATAATGATAGAAAAAAAAAATATCTACACCACAGAAGCCTCACTAAAATACTTTATTGTACAAGCAGGGGCTTCATCAATACTATTATTCATAGTAATAATAAGAGCAATAGAAGAAAGAATATTAATTAACTCGGACAACTTATATACACAAATATTAATAAACACACCCCTATTACTAAAAGGGGGGGTCGCCCCAATACATTGGTGATTCCCTGGAGTAATGGAGGGGTTAAACTGAAATAATTGCTTAATTCTAATAACTCTACAAAAATCCGCACCCCTATCCTTAATCTCATACCAAATTAACAATGATATATTCCTAGAAATAATCATTGTAACATCAGTAATAATTGGAGCTATCGGGGGATTAAATCAAACATCACTACGAAAAATCATAACATACTCATCAATTAACCACACAGGTTGAATAATATCGGCAATAATTACAGGAAATGATATATGAGTAACATATTTCACAATCTACTCAATACTAACATTAACAGTAGTGTCGATTGTAAAAACCACCAAATTATCTTTCGTTAACCAAATAGCAATAACAGAAAAGAAGAACAAACTAACAAAATTCCTTGTATTCACAAGAATTTTATCATTAGGAGGTTTGCCGCCATTCTTGGGATTTATACCAAAATGAATAGTCATTCAAGCTATAATAACCAACGAAATAAAAACAACAGCCACAATAATGGTTTTAATATCAGTAGTAACGTTATATTACTACATACGAATGACATACTCAAGTTTAATAATACTACACCTAGAAACAAAATGATTAATTGCCCAACCTATTAATAAAACACCTAAACACATTATTTTATTAACATCAATCTCAATTACGGGGTTAATAATATCAGAAATAATCATGAACTTAGATTAAAGGCTTTAAGTTAAACAAACTAATATCCTTCAAAGCTATAAATAAAGAAAATCTTTAAGCCTTAGTAGCAAAACTACCCCTATAGAATTGCATTCTATAATCACCTAATGAATATAAAGCTATAGTAGAAGGGAAAATCCCATAAATAGATTTACAATCTATCACCTAAAATCAGACATTCCACTAATAATTAAACGATGGTTATTCTCAACAAACCATAAAGATATTGGAACATTATACTTCATCTTCGGGGCATGATCCGGAATATTAGGAACATCATTAAGAATATTAATCCGAGCAGAACTTGGTCAACCAGGATCCTTAATTGGAGACGACCAAATTTACAATGTAATCGTAACCGCACATGCATTTATCATAATCTTTTTCATGGTTATACCAATTCTAATTGGGGGTTTTGGAAATTGATTAGTACCACTCATACTTGGGGCCCCTGATATAGCATTTCCACGAATGAATAACATAAGATTTTGACTACTCCCACCCTCACTTACACTCCTCCTAACCAGAAGTATAGTAGAAAGAGGAGCTGGAACAGGGTGAACAGTGTATCCCCCGTTAGCTAGAGGAATCGCCCATGCGGGAGCATCAGTAGATTTAACAATTTTCTCCTTACACCTAGCAGGTGTATCGTCAATTTTAGGAGCAGTAAACTTTATCTCAACAGCAATTAATATAAAACCATCAAGTATGAAATCTGAACAAATACCCCTATTTGTATGAGCAGTAATTATTACCGCCACCTTATTATTACTATCACTACCAGTACTAGCAGGGGCTATCACAATATTATTAACTGATCGAAATTTGAACACCTCCTTCTTTGACCCAGCGGGAGGTGGAGACCCAATTCTTTACCAACACTTATTTTGATTTTTCGGACATCCAGAAGTATATATTCTAATTCTCCCAGGATTTGGGATAATTTCCCACATCATTTCCCATGAAAGAGGAAAAAAAGAAGCTTTTGGAAACCTAGGAATAATCTTTGCCATACTAGCAATTGGGTTATTAGGATTTGTAGTATGAGCACATCATATATTTACAGTAGGAATAGATGTCGATACACGAGCATATTTTACATCAGCTACAATAATTATTGCAGTACCAACTGGAATTAAAATCTTCAGATGATTAGCAACAATCCAAGGATCAAAATTATCATATAGACCCACATGCTTATGATCAATAGGATTTGTTTTCCTATTTACAATAGGGGGGCTAACGGGGGTAGTCCTAGCAAATTCATCAATCGATATTGTACTACATGACACATATTATGTAGTAGCTCACTTCCACTACGTTCTATCAATAGGAGCCGTATTCGCTATCATAGCCGGATTTATCCACTGATACCCATTATTTACAGGACTAACAATAAATCCAAAATGATTGAAAACTCAATTCACAATTATATTCCTGGGAGTAAATATAACGTTCTTCCCGCAACACTTCCTAGGACTAGCTGGAATACCACGACGATATTCAGATTATCCAGATGCATACACTACATGAAATATTATCTCATCAATGGGGTCAACCATCTCATTTATTGGAGTGATAATGTTTATTTACATTTTATGAGAAAGAATAAGAACTAAACGACAAGTGTTAAGATCAACACATACAAGAAACTCAATTGAATGAATCCAAGATCTGCCCCCATCAGAACACAGATATTCAGAACTACCAACAATTATCAATTAATAAAATCTAATATGGCAGAGAAGTGCAGTGGATTTAAGCTCCACAAATAAAGTACTAAAAACTTTTATTAGAAAATGACAACATGATCATGCATGAATTTACAAGATAGAGCATCACCAATCATAGAACAACTAATCTTCTTCCATGATCATACCATAATAATCATCACAATAATTCTAGCAATAGTATTATACTTCATAGCATCAACAATTATTAACGAACTCGTAGACCGATATATACTAGAAGGTCAAACAATAGAACTAATATGAACAATTGTGCCAGCAGTAATTCTTCTATTCATCACCACTCCATCTTTACGATTATTATACCTTATAGACGAAATCCACAACCCAATTATAACAATTAAAACTATTGGACACCAATGATACTGAAGTTATGAATACTCAGACTTCGTCAACGTTGAATTCGACTCATATATAACACCATATGAGGGAGACAATAAAAGAATATTCCGACTACTAGAAACAGATAACCACGTAACTTTACCAATACACTCATTCATCCGAATTATCGTAACAGCTGCTGATGTACTTCACTCGTGAACAATCCCTAGATTGGGGATCAAAGCCGATGCAACACCAGGCCGATTAAATCAATCAAGATTTATAATCAACCGCCCTGGACTACTTTATGGTCAATGCTCAGAAATCTGCGGAGCAAACCACAGATTCATACCCATCGTAATTGAAAGAGTATCAACAGAGAATTTTATTGAATGAATTAAAAAACTAAGCGAATCAATAGGTGACTGAAAGCAAGTAATGGTCTCTTAAACCAAATAATAGTAAATTAGCAATTACTCCTATTGGGGGGATTAGTTAAAAATAACATTAGATCGTCAAACTAAAATAACCAAATAAATGGTATCCCCCTCATCCCACAAATAATACCCCTTAGATGATTAATTTTATTCATCTCGTTTTCAACAATTTTCGTATTATTCAACACAATAAACTACTTCTCATTTACCCAAACAAATAAAAAGATACAAAAAAAAATTAAATTAACAAAAAAAACAAACTGAAAATGATAAGAAACTTATTCTCAGTATTTGACCCATCAACAAACATATTTAACACATCAATAAATTGATTAAGAACTATATTAGGATTATTAATCATCCCCACAATAATATGAATAATTCCATCTCGAAACAACGCAGCATGAAATAAAACAATAAAAAAAATACACGAAGAGCTTAAAACACTCCTAGGAACAAAAAAAATCAACAACGGAAGAACACTTATATTCACGTCATTATTCTCAATAATCCTAATAAACAATACTTTAGGCTTATTCCCATACATCTTTACTAGAACCAGACACCTAACATTAACATTAACAATAGCCTTACCATTATGAACAAGATTTATAATATTCGGATGAATCAACAACACTAAACACATATTAACCCACCTTGTACCACAAGGAACACCACCGATCCTAATACCATTTATAGTGTGCATTGAAACAATCAGAAACATTATTCGCCCAGGAACATTAGCTATCCGATTAACAGCAAATATAATTGCAGGTCACCTATTAATAACACTACTAGGAGAAAATGGATCATCAATAGCATACTCAATAATCAGCATCCTAATTATTACACAGATTGCTCTACTAACATTAGAGACAGCAGTAGCAATCATTCAATCATATGTATTCGCAGTACTAAGAACATTATATTCTAGAGAAATCAATTAAAATGACAAACCACATAAATCACACATTCCACATAGTAAACCAAAGACCATGACCTCTTATTGGAGCAATGGGAGCCATAATCACATTAACTGGAACAATTAAATGATTCCACCAATATGAACAAACACTAATAAGAATTGGAATAATCACAATAATCATAACAACCATCCAATGATGACGAGATATTACACGAGAGGGCACATACCAAGGATTACATACAAGAAAAGTAACTAAAGGGTTACGATGAGGTATAATCCTATTCATTACATCAGAAGTATTCTTCTTCGTCTCCTTCTTTTGAGCATTTTTCCACAGAAGATTATCACCAACAAACGAACTCGGATCAATGTGACCACCAACTGGAATTCAAGTATTTAATCCCCTACAAATTCCACTTCTAAATACCGCAATCCTCCTATCATCAGGGGTAACTATCACTTGAGCACATCATAGAATCTTAGAAAACAATTATAACCAGGGGTTACAAGGACTATTTATAACTGTAATCCTAGGATTATATTTCACAGCACTACAAGCATACGAATATATAGAATCACCATTCACTATTGCCGACTCGGTTTATGGAGCCACGTTCTTTGTAGCAACAGGATTCCATGGTCTCCATGTAATCATTGGAACAACCTTCCTAATCACATGTTTAATACGACACCTAACACTTCATTTCTCATCAAACCACCATATAGGATTTGAAGCAGCCGCATGATATTGACATTTTGTAGATGTAGTATGACTATTCTTATATATCTCAATTTACTGATGAGGAAGATAACCAAATAAATTTATCTAATATAAAAAGTATACTTGACTTCCAATCAAGAAGTTCAAAAAATGAGATAAATAATAAAAATAGTAACAACAATAATAACAACAATCATAATACTATCAACAATTATCATAATAATTGCGACAGCAATATCAAAAAAAAACATTGAAGACCGAGAAAAAAGATCACCATTTGAGTGCGGGTTTGACCCCATGGGATCTGCACGACTCCCGTTTTCCTTACGATTTTTCCTAATCGCAATTATATTTCTAGTATTCGACGTAGAAATTGCACTCCTATTACCAATAACAATCGTGATAACAAGATCAAACATAATATCATGAGCCACAATCAGAACATTATTTATTGTAATCCTAATCATCGGGTTATATCACGAATGAAATCAAGGATCCTTAGAGTGAGCAGAATAAGGGATTGTAGTTAATAATAACATTTGGTTTGCAATCAAAAAGTACTAATATAGTCTATCTCAAAGTAAGAAGCGATTAACGCAATCAATTTCGACCTGATCTTAGATAAATTTTATCCTTACTTAAAATTAACTGAAACCAAATAGAGGTATATTACTGTTAATAATAAAAATGAATAACCAAATTCCAGTTAAAGAAATGAATAGATTAAGTGAAAGCTGCTAACTTATCACTATAGCGGTTAAAATCCGTTTACATTTCTATTTATATAGTTTAAAAAAAACATTACACTTTCACTGTAAAAATAAATAAATATTTTATAAATACTTAAAGATAAAAATATCTCAATAACATCTTCAATGTTATGCTCTAAATAAGCTATTCAAGTACATAAATATAAAAAAAACTAACAAATTAATCCAAACAACAATAAAAAATATATAAACCCTAAGACTACCATACTGCAACCATTGATTGCCCTTAGCCAAAAAAGAAAAAAACCAAAAAAGACCCTGACCACCAAAAAACTCTCTCCAACCGGAATCAAAAGACTTAATAATAACATATCCATAATTCAAAGGAAACAAAGAAACACCATAAACAAAAACATAAGGTATAAACCACATAGACCCAAAAAAAAAAGAAGACTTATATAAAAATATAGAAAAAAGAAACTCACCTAAATCAACCTTAGATAATTCATAACCTAACCAACCACCCAAAATTCTAACTAACAAAACTGAAGTCCTCAAATAAAAAGGCAAGCAAATAACAAAAGGGGTAGGAAAAATTAATCATCTCAACATTCTACCACCAAAAATAACAACAACAAGTAAACCCAACATACCAGTACATATATTATTACCAGCATCCTCAAAAGAACAAAAAGAAGACAAATTAAAATCACCGAACAAAACATAATAAAATAAACGGAAAGAATAACAAACAGTTAAACCAGTAGACAAAAAAAACAATAGCAAACCAAAAAAATTAAAATAACCTAATAAAACCATCTCCAAAATAAGATCCCTAGAATAAAAACCAGCCAAAAACGGCATACCACACAAAGCAAAACTAGAAACAACCAAACAAGAAGAAGTAAAAGGCATAAAAAAAGAAACACCACCCATAAAACGAATATCTTGAGAATCACCCATAACATGAATAACCACCCCCGCACACATAAACAAAAGAGCCTTAAACAAAGCATGAGTTAACAGATGAAAAAAGGCCAATTCAGGAAAACCAAAAGAAACAATACCAACTATTAACCCCAATTGACTAAGAGTAGAGAGAGCAATAACCCTCCTCAAATCAAACTCAAAATTAGCCCCCAAACCAGATATAAACATAGTTAAACCCGAAACCAACAACAAAAATCTATTAAGAGAATCACCAAAAGAACATCTAAAACGAATAAGCAAATAAACACCAGCAGTAACTAAAGTAGAAGAATGAACTAAAGCAGAAACAGGAGTAGGAGCTGCCATAGCAGCTGGCAATCAAGAAGAAAAAGGAATCTGAGCTCTCCTAGTTATAGCAGCCAAAACAACAAGAAAGGAAATAAAATTCATTTCCATTCTACCCCTTATAAAAAACAAATAATACACATAATTCCAACTACCAAAATTAAACATCCAAGCAATAGATATTAAAAGAGCAACATCACCAACACGATTAGACAAAGCAGTCAACATACCAGCACCATAAGATTTAAAATTCTGATAATAAATAACCAAACAATAAGAAACTAACCCCAAACCATCTCAACCTAATAAAATTCTGATTAAATTAGGTCTTAAAATCAAAAACATCATAGAAACAACAAACAACAAAACCAAATAAATAAAACGATAAATATTCAAATCCCCATGTATATAATCATCTCTATAAAGAACAACTAAAGAAGAAATAAAAAAAACAAAACCCAAGAAAAATAAGGATATTCAATCAAAAAGAAGAGTCATAACCACAGAACTAGAATTCAAGGTAATAATATCCCACTCAATAAAATAAACTAAGTCCTTAACAACAAAAACAAAACCAACAAAAAAAGACAAAATACCAAAAAATAAAAGGAAAAAAAAACTAACAAAACAAATTGAAATAAAATTCACGACCCAAGGCAAAAAATGCATCATTGACACCACAAACCAATATTTTAATTAAACTACTTAAATTTTTATAACCAAAAAGAAACGACATCTCTAAACAAAATAAACAAATTTAATGGAAACCAGTGCAAAAAAACCAATAAAAATTCACGAACATAAAACATTGAACATGAATAAATACCCGAATAAAAACTACCATGCTGACTATAAGAATATATATATAAAGTATAAGCAGCACCAAAAAAAGACAAACCCCCCAACATCAATATAGTCAACCAAGACCAAGAAATCAAACTTCTAAATAAAACAACCTCACCTAACAAATTCAAAGAAGGAGGAGCTGCTATATTACAAGATCTCAATAAAAACCACCATATAGACATTCTGGGTATCAAACACATTAAACCCCTATTAACCAATAAACTACGACTACCCGTCCGCTCATAAACAATATTAACAAGACAAAACAAACCAGAAGAACATAAACCATGAGCAATCATCAAAACATAAGAACCACAAAACCCCCAATAATTGACAGTCATAATACCACAAACAACAATACCCATATGAGCAACAGAAGAATAAGCAACTAATGACTTCAAATCAGTCTGACGCAAACAAACCAATCTAACCAAAAACCCACCTAACAAACTAATAGAAATCCAGAAAAAATTCAAATTAAAAGAAAAATTAACTAAAAAAACCATAACACGAATTAAACCATAACCACCCAACTTCAACAAAACACCAGCCAAAATCATTGAACCAGAAATAGGTGCTTCAACATGAGCCTTAGGTAACCACAAATGAACTAAAAATAAAGGAATCCTAACCAAAAAAGCAAAGACTATGCAAAAATAAAAAAAAACTCTCGACAAACAAGGATCAAACAAAAAAAAAAAAACACAGCAAACCAGAAGAATTATAAATCCCAATAACACCAATCAACAAAGGCAAGGAAGCAAATAAAGTATATAAAATCAAATAAATACCAGCCTGAAGACGCTCAGGCTGATAACCCCAACCCAAAATTAAAAACAAAGTAGGAACAAGTCTACCCTCAAAAAACAAGTAAAAAGAAAACAAATCAACACTACCAAACGAACAAAATAATATAATCATCAAAAACAAAATCATAAACAAAAAAAATTCAGAAAAATAAGAAGAACGAAAAACTGACTCTCTAGCTAACAACATCAATGAACAAATCCAAAATCTAAGAAAAATTAAACCATAAGAAATATAATCACAACCTAAAAATAACTAAGATTACCCCAACAAAAAAAATAAGGAAAAACAAAAAAAAAGACAAACACAAGAAAAACAAGAAAGAATTAATCAATCACCAAAAATTTAAAAAACACAAAGGGATCAAAAAAATTAAAGAAAATAAAAACCTTAACATTGAAGCATCCCAAAAGAACGATAATAATCATTCCCATATCTACGAATTATTGAAACAAGAATAGATAAACCCAAAGAACCCTCACAAACAGAAAAAACTAAAAAAACAATAACAAAATAAAACTCATAATTAAAACCACATAAATAATAATACATCAAAACAAACAAAGACAAAACCATAAACTCTAAACTCAATAAAGTAATCAACAAATGCTTACGATCCATACAAAAAACCCACAAACCACAAAGAAAAAAGGTAGAAAATAAAAAAATATAACATTAAAAGTCTTAATAATTTAATAAAAATATTGGTCTTGTAAATCAAAATGAGAAAAACCTCTTAAGACTTCAGAGAAAAGAAAACCCTATCATTAATTCCCAAAACTAACATTTTTATTAAACTACACTCTGATATTATAAAAACAATAGTAATCTCAAGAACATCAATAAGAATAATATTCACACAAATAAAACACCCTATAGCCATAGGAATAATCACAATAATACAAACCATCTTAACATGCACAATTAGAGGAATAATAAACCAAAAATTCTGATTCCCATATATTTTATTCCTAGTATTCCTAGGAGGAATACTAGTACTATTCATCTACATAACAAGACTAGCATCAAATGAAATAATATTTTTATCAATAAAACTATCAGCAGCAACAGCAATCATGACAGCAATAATATTCATAATAAGAATAGAGGAATCATACACATGAACATATGAACATAAATTAAGAGCAAACGAAAAAACAAACTTAATATTAGAAAAATTCTATAA
>NW_028259276.1:0-29754 GCF_977971745.1 Zootermopsis nevadensis | reverse complement strand
GATTACAGTTATAAATAGTCCTTGTAACCCCTGGTTATAATTGTTTTCTAAGATTCTATGATGTGCTCAAGTGATAGTTACCCCTGATGATAGGAGGATTGCGGTATTTAGAAGTGGAATTTGTAGGGGATTAAATACTTGAATTCCAGTTGGTGGTCACATTGATCCGAGTTCGTTTGTTGGTGATAATCTTCTGTGGAAAAATGCTCAAAAGAAGGAGACGAAGAAGAATACTTCTGATGTAATGAATAGGATTATACCTCATCGTAACCCTTTAGTTACTTTTCTTGTATGTAATCCTTGGTATGTGCCCTCTCGTGTAATATCTCGTCATCATTGGATGGTTGTTATGATTATTGTGATTATTCCAATTCTTATTAGTGTTTGTTCATATTGGTGGAATCATTTAATTGTTCCAGTTAATGTGATTATGGCTCCCATTGCTCCAATAAGAGGTCATGGTCTTTGGTTTACTATGTGGAATGTGTGATTTATGTGGTTTGTCATTTTAATTGATTTCTCTAGAATATAATGTTCTTAGTACTGCGAATACATATGATTGAATGATTGCTACTGCTGTCTCTAATGTTAGTAGAGCAATCTGTGTAATAATTAGGATGCTGATTATTGAGTATGCTATTGATGATCCATTTTCTCCTAGTAGTGTTATTAATAGGTGACCTGCAATTATATTTGCTGTTAATCGGATAGCTAATGTTCCTGGGCGAATAATGTTTCTGATTGTTTCAATGCACACTATAAATGGTATTAGGATCGGTGGTGTTCCTTGTGGTACAAGGTGGGTTAATATGTGTTTAGTGTTGTTGATTCATCCGAATATTATAAATCTTGTTCATAATGGTAAGGCTATTGTTAATGTTAATGTTAGGTGTCTGGTTCTAGTAAAGATGTATGGGAATAAGCCTAAAGTATTGTTATTAGGATTATTGAGAATAATGACGTGAATATAAGTGTTCTTCCGTTGTTGATTTTTTTTGTTCCTAGGAGTGTTTTAAGCTCTTCGTGTATTTTTTTTATTGTTTTATTTCATGCTGCGTTGTTTCGAGATGGAATTATTCATATTATTGTGGGGATGATTAATAATCCTAATATAGTTCTTAATCAATTTATTGATGTGTTAAATATGTTTGTTGATGGGTCAAATACTGAGAATAAGTTTCTTATCATTTTCAGTTTGTTTTTTTGTTAATTTAATTTTTTTTTGTATCTTTTTATTTGTTTGGGTAAATGAGAAGTAGTTTATTGTGTTGAATAATACGAAAATTGTTGAAAACGAGATGAATAAAATTAATCATCTAAGGGGTATTATTTGTGGGATGAGGGGGATACCATTTATTTGGTTATTTTAGTTTGACGATCTAATGTTATTTTTAACTAATCCCCCCAATAGGAGTAATTGCTAATTTACTATTATTTGGTTTAAGAGACCATTACTTGCTTTCAGTCACCTATTGATTCGCTTAGTTTTTTAATTCATCAATAAAATTCTCTGTTGATACTCTTTCAATTACGATGGGTATGAATCTGTGGTTTGCTCCGCAGATTTCTGAGCATTGACCATAAAGTAGTCCAGGGCGGTTGATTATAAATCTTGATTGATTTAATCGGCCTGGTGTTGCATCGGCTTTGATCCCCAATCTAGGGATTGTTCACGAGTGAAGTACATCAGCAGCTGTTACGATAATTCGGATGAATGAGTGTATTGGTAAAGTTACGTGGTTATCTGTTTCTAGTAGTCGGAATATTCTTTTATTGTCTCCCTCATATGGTGTTATATATGAGTCGAATTCAACGTTGACGAAGTCTGAGTATTCATAACTTCAGTATCATTGGTGTCCAATAGTTTTAATTGTTATAATTGGGTTGTGGATTTCGTCTATAAGGTATAATAATCGTAAAGATGGAGTGGTGATGAATAGAAGAATTACTGCTGGCACAATTGTTCATATTAGTTCTATTGTTTGACCTTCTAGTATATATCGGTCTACGAGTTCGTTAATAATTGTTGATGCTATGAAGTATAATACTATTGCTAGAATTATTGTGATGATTATTATGTATGATCATGGAAGAAGATTAGTTGTTCTATGATTGGTGATGCTCTATCTTGTAAATTCATGCATGATCATGTTGTCATTTTCTAATAAAAGTTTTTAGTACTTTATTTGTGGAGCTTAAATCCACTGCACTTCTCTGCCATATTAGATTTTATTAATTGATAATTGTTGGTAGTTCTGAATATCTGTGTTCTGATGGGGGCAGATCTTGGATTCATTCAATTGAGTTTCTTGTATGTGTTGATCTTAACACTTGTCGTTTAGTTCTTATTCTTTCTCATAAAATGTAAATAAACATTATCACTCCAATAAATGAGATGGTTGACCCCATTGATGAGATAATATTTCATGTAGTGTATGCATCTGGATAATCTGAATATCGTCGTGGTATTCAGCTAGTCCTAGGAAGTGTTGCGGGAAGAACGTTATATTTACTCCCAGGAATATAATTGTGAATTGAGTTTTCAATCATTTTGGATTTATTGTTAGTCCTGTAAATAATGGGTATCAGTGGATAAATCCGGCTATGATAGCGAATACGGCTCCTATTGATAGAACGTAGTGGAAGTGAGCTACTACATAATATGTGTCATGTAGTACAATATCGATTGATGAATTTGCTAGGACTACCCCCGTTAGCCCCCCTATTGTAAATAGGAAAACAAATCCTATTGATCATAAGCATGTGGGTCTATATGATAATTTTGATCCTTGGATTGTTGCTAATCATCTGAAGATTTTAATTCCAGTTGGTACTGCAATAATTATTGTAGCTGATGTAAAATATGCTCGTGTATCGACATCTATTCCTACTGTAAATATATGATGTGCTCATACTACAAATCCTAATAACCCAATTGCTAGTATGGCAAAGATTATTCCTAGGTTTCCAAAAGCTTCTTTTTTTCCTCTTTCATGGGAAATGATGTGGGAAATTATCCCAAATCCTGGGAGAATTAGAATATATACTTCTGGATGTCCGAAAAATCAAAATAAGTGTTGGTAAAGAATTGGGTCTCCACCTCCCGCTGGGTCAAAGAAGGAGGTGTTCAAATTTCGATCAGTTAATAATATTGTGATAGCCCCTGCTAGTACTGGTAGTGATAGTAATAATAAGGTGGCGGTAATAATTACTGCTCATACAAATAGGGGTATTTGTTCAGATTTCATACTTGATGGTTTTATATTAATTGCTGTTGAGATAAAGTTTACTGCTCCTAAAATTGACGATACACCTGCTAGGTGTAAGGAGAAAATTGTTAAATCTACTGATGCTCCCGCATGGGCGATTCCTCTAGCTAACGGGGGATACACTGTTCACCCTGTTCCAGCTCCTCTTTCTACTATACTTCTGGTTAGGAGGAGTGTAAGTGAGGGTGGGAGTAGTCAAAATCTTATGTTATTCATTCGTGGAAATGCTATATCAGGGGCCCCAAGTATGAGTGGTACTAATCAATTTCCAAAACCCCCAATTAGAATTGGTATAACCATGAAAAAGATTATGATAAATGCATGTGCGGTTACGATTACATTGTAAATTTGGTCGTCTCCAATTAAGGATCCTGGTTGACCAAGTTCTGCTCGGATTAATATTCTTAATGATGTTCCTAATATTCCGGATCATGCCCCGAAGATGAAGTATAATGTTCCAATATCTTTATGGTTTGTTGAGAATAACCATCGTTTAATTATTAGTGGAATGTCTGATTTTAGGTGATAGATTGTAAATCTATTTATGGGATTTTCCCTTCTACTATAGCTTTATATTCATTAGGTGATTATAGAATGCAATTCTATAGGGGTAGTTTTGCTACTAAGGCTTAAAGATTTTCTTTATTTATAGCTTTGAAGGATATTAGTTTGTTTAACTTAAAGCCTTTAATCTAAGTTCATGATTATTTCTGATATTATTAACCCCGTAATTGAGATTGATGTTAATAAAATAATGTGTTTAGGTGTTTTATTAATAGGTTGGGCAATTAATCATTTTGTTTCTAGGTGTAGTATTATTAAACTTGAGTATGTCATTCGTATGTAGTAATATAACGTTACTACTGATATTAAAACCATTATTGTGGCTGTTGTTTTTATTTCGTTGGTTATTATAGCTTGAATGACTATTCATTTTGGTATAAATCCCAAGAATGGCGGCAAACCTCCTAATGATAAAATTCTTGTGAATACAAGGAATTTTGTTAGTTTGTTCTTCTTTTCTGTTATTGCTATTTGGTTAACGAAAGATAATTTGGTGGTTTTTACAATCGACACTACTGTTAATGTTAGTATTGAGTAGATTGTGAAATATGTTACTCATATATCATTTCCTGTAATTATTGCCGATATTATTCAACCTGTGTGGTTAATTGATGAGTATGTTATGATTTTTCGTAGTGATGTTTGATTTAATCCCCCGATAGCTCCAATTATTACTGATGTTACAATGATTATTTCTAGGAATATATCATTGTTAATTTGGTATGAGATTAAGGATAGGGGTGCGGATTTTTGTAGAGTTATTAGAATTAAGCAATTATTTCAGTTTAACCCCTCCATTACTCCAGGGAATCACCAATGTATTGGGGCGACCCCCCCTTTTAGTAATAGGGGTGTGTTTATTAATATTTGTGTATATAAGTTGTCCGAGTTAATTAATATTCTTTCTTCTATTGCTCTTATTATTACTATGAATAATAGTATTGATGAAGCCCCTGCTTGTACAATAAAGTATTTTAGTGAGGCTTCTGTGGTGTAGATATTTTTTTTTTCTATCATTATTGGAATAAATGATAGTAAATTAATCTCTAACCCCATTCATGCTCCAAATCATGAATTAGAGGAAATTGAGATTAAAATACCTCTTGTTAACGTTGTTAATAAGAGGATTTTTGTTGAGTTGTTGGGCATTAGAAGAGAGAGTATTTACTCTATTTATGGGGTATGAACCCATTAGCTTTATTAGCTTACTTTTCTAATTTTTACGTTTTAGTGTATGGTGCACGGGAATTTTTGATATTTCAGGGAATGGTTTGACTCTATTTAACGTAATGGAGGTATTTTTATACATTATTTACCCTATCATAGTAATCCTTTTTCAGGCACTCCATTTTGTTTTGTTTTGTTTTGTTTTGTTTTGTTTTGTTTTGTTTTGTTTTGTGTTTTTTTTTTGTATTTTATGTTATTTTTTTTGGGGCGGTTTGGTTTTTGTTTTTGGGGTTTGTTTTGGTTTTAGTGATTTTTATTTTGTTCTCTGTTTGTTAGTTTTCTTTAAGGTGTGTTTTTTTATATAATAATAACCTATATTAATAAAATTAATTATTTGAATAGAATTGATTTAAGTTACTAAAGATAGGATTTATTTTAAATAAGTATTATTATAATAAAATTAATTATATTGAATACAAATACCTAAAAAGAAAATTTTAGATTCTATATATATAATATATTTAATAAGATAAATTGAATCTTATATTAAATATAAGTCATATTAAATAATTACTTATTTTAAATTATTTATCTTATTGATGTATTAATTCTATTAAGATAAACATTTATATAGTTTTTAGATCTCATTTTGTAAATCTAAAAAAAATGAGATCTAAAAAAGGGAGTACTCTTGCTTGTTACTTGGTTTTTGTTGTTTGTACTTTTTTTTGTCGTACCTTTCTTGTTGTTGTTGTTTATAGAGTAGTTTTATTTTCATGGTTGGTCTTTGAAAAGTTTTGATCTATTAGAGTTGGGCAAGAAAAAGATTTTTTGGTTGGTTTGTGGGTGGGGGGTACTCTTGCTTGTTACTTGGTTTTTGTTGTTTGTACTTTTTTTTGTCGTACCTTTCTTGTTGTTGTTGTTTATAGAGAGTAGTTTTATTCTTGCTTTTATGTTTGTTCTTAATTTTTTTTATATGTAAGTTTTTGCGTGATTTGTTTTTTCTTAATGTTGTTTGTTTTTTTATTCGCATTATTTATTTTTATATATTGAGGTGACTCAGATTTAGTTATATTTTTTAGAGTTGGTTAAATTTGTGCCAGCAGCCGCGGTTATACATGGAGCTCAAGCAAATATTTTTTGGTTGATAGTTTTATTTAATTTTTGGGTTTAATTTCTTTTGATTTTTGGTGAAATTTCAATTTCTTGTTTTTCCCCCTTGTTGTTTTGTAGGCTATGAAATCTTTTTTTAGACTAGGATTAGATACCCTATTATTTTTGATGTTAATTTTGTGGCCTGAGTAGTATTAGTTATGTTCTTGAAACTTAAAGAATTTGGCGGTATTTTATTCCGTTCAGAGGAATCTGCCCTATTATCGATAATCCGCGTTGGACCTTGCTTATTTTTTTTGTTTGTATACCGCCGTTATAATGAGAATCTTTTTAGGGTTATAATTTTTTCTTTCCTTTATTTTGGTTTATTTCAGGTCAAGGTGCAGCTTTTATTTAAGTTGGTGGTGGATTACATTGTTATTAATTTTGGATTGTTTGTTGAAATTTCTTTCATGAAATTGGATTTGATTGTAATTATTTGAAGATTGTTTTTGTGATTTTGGTTCTAAAGTATGTACACATCGCCCGTCGCTCTCGTTGTTTAAGAGGCGAGATAAGTCGTAACAGAGTGGTTGTACCGGAAGGTGTAGCTGGAATGATACAGATTATATACCTAGGAGGTATTTTCATTTACATTGGAGAGTTTGCTGTGCGATTCAGTGTGGTCTGATTTGATATGTAGTTTATTGTTTTTAATGGTTTTTATTTTGTTTTAATGGAAGTATTTTATTGTCATTGTATATTTTTTTGGTTTGATTTTTTTAATTATAGTTTACTTTGTACTGTATAGGTTTATTTTATTTTGTTTTTTGAAAGTTTATTTTGTTTGTTGTACCTTGTGTATCAGGGCTTATTAAATTTTATTATTTATTTTCTATTTCCCGATTTCAAGTGAGTTAATTATTTATTTTAGTTGCTGTTTTATAAGCATTAATAATATTTTATTGGTGGTGATATGCTATTCGTATTTGATGGTATCTGGTTCCTTGGGAAATGAATTTAATTCATGTAATTTATTTAAAGTTTCTTTTTCTTAGGTTATTTTTATTTTTTGCAAATGTTTCGGGGGTTTAGCTTCGTTTCATATTTTTATAATTTGTTTTGTTTTGTTTATTTTGGTGGGTTTTATGTTAACTATCTTTTTAAGTATGTTCAAATTTTATTTTTAGTTATTTTTTCTTTATGTTTTGTTTAATTTTTTACTGGGGTTTATTTTTTAATTGTTTTTTATTTGTAATAATGGTAGGATTAGTATATTCTTTTTTATTTTGTGTTTTATTTTTTATTTCTTTAAAAGGAATTCGGCAATTTTTATATCCGCCTGTTTATCAAAAACAACTTCTCTTGTGTTTTTTTGAGGTATGGCCTGCCCGCTGATTTTTTTGAAGGGCCGCGGTATTTTGACCGTGCAAAGGTAGCATAATCATTAGTCTTTTAATTGTGGGCTGGAATGAATGGTTTGACGAGATATAATCTGTCTCTTTTTGATGTATTGAATTTTGGTTTTAGGTAAGAATACCTAAATTTTTTTATGGGACGAGAAGACCCTATAGAGTTTTATATTTGTGATGATTTTTTTGTTGGTTTTTTTTAATATTGTTTTGTTTATTTTGCTGGGGCGGCTAGGAGATTTGTTTAACTCTTCTTTTTTTTGTTTATTTATTTATATTTTTTTTGATCCTTTATTATTGATTTTAAGATTAAATTACCTTAGGGATAACAGCGTAATCTTTCTTGAAAGTTCTTATTGACAGGGGGGTTTGCGACCTCGATGTTGGATTAGGGTGAATTTTTGGTGTAGAAGCTTTAATTGATTAGGTCTGTTCGACCTTTAAAATCCTACATGATCTGAGTTCAGACCGGCGTGAGCCAGGTTGGTTTCTATCTATAATTTGTTTTGTGAGTTAGTACGAAAGGACCACTTTCAATAAATAATTTTATGTTGTTTGATTATTATTAATTACTATTTTGGCAGAGAAGTGCAGTGGATTTAGAATCTTCTAATATAAATTTATTTTATATGTAGTAGTGTTTAATGACTTTTTATTTTTGTTTGTTGTTTTTTTTTTATTGTCTATTTTTGTTATGGTTGGTGTAGCTTTTCTTACTTTACTTGAGCGTAGGGTTTTAGGTTATATTCATATTCGTAAGGGTCCTAATAGGGTGGGGTTTTTAGGTTTGCTTCAACCTTTTAGAGATGTGGTTAAGTTGTTTGTTAGGGAGCAGTGTTTTCCTTATGTTTCTAATTATTTGCCTTATTATTTTGCTCCTGTGTTTGGTTTGTTTCTTTCTTTAATTATTTGGTTGGTTATTCCTTATTTTGGTGGTTTTTTTTCTTTTGATTTAGGTTTATTGTTTTTTTTGTGTTGTACTAGACTTGGTGTTTATTCTCTTATGGTTGCTGGTTGGTCTTCTAATTCTAATTATTCTTTGTTGGGGTGTATGCGTGCAGTTGCTCAATCTATTTCTTATGAGGTTAGACTTGCTTTGATTTTATTGTCTTTTGTTTTTTTGGTTTGTGGTTATAATTTGGTTTCTTTTTTTTATTTTCAGTTTTATGTTTGGTTAGTTTTTTTTTCTTTGCCTTTGGTTTTAGTTTGATTTGTTTCTTGTTTGGCGGAGACTAATCGAACTCCTTTTGATTTTGCTGAGGGTGAGTCTGAGTTGGTTTCTGGTTTTAATGTTGAGTATAGATCTGGAGGGTTTGCTTTAATTTTTTTGGCTGAGTATGCTAGAATTTTGTTTATGAGTGTTTTGTTTTGTGTTATGTTTTTGGGTTGTGATTTGTATTCTTTTTTTTTCTTTTTAAGGGTTTCTTTTGTTTCTTTTTTATTTGTTTGGGTTCGTGGTACTTTGCCTCGTTTTCGTTATGATAGGTTGATGTATATATCTTGGAGGAGTTTTTTGCCTGTTTCTTTGAATTATTTAATTTTTGTTTTGGGTGTTAGGTTATTTTTTTACTCTTTGTTTTAGTGTATTAATTTGAGTATGTGTTAAGTCGGTAGGGGATTTAAACTCCTTTCTCTTACTTTCAAGGTATTTGCTTATCATAAAGCTTTCCGACTATTTTGTTGTCTTGTCTCACATTTTTGTTATTATTGGGTTCGTGATGTAGTATGAGAAGTATATTACTGTTAGTATTTGTCCTGTTATAATATATGGTTCTTCAACTGGTCGGGCTCCAATTCATGTTAATAGGATTACAGTGTTTGTTATTAGCCAGAATATAATTTGGTTGATTGGGTAGAACTGTGTTCCTCGGAATTTGGTTTTTTGTAGGGGTAGGATTAATAAGATTGCGATTGATATAAATAGAGCAATTACTCCTCCTAATTTATTAGGAATTGATCGTAAGATTGCGTATGCAAATAGGAAATATCATTCGGGTTGAATATGAATTGGTGTTACTAGTGGGTTTGCAGGGATAAAGTTGTCTGGATCTCCAAGAAGGTAAGGTTCTTTTAGTGATAATATTGATAATATTATAATTAATAAAATGAATCCTACTGTGTCTTTGATAGTGAAGTATGGGTGGAATGGGATTTTGTCGGTATTTCTATTTATTCCTGTTGGGTTGTTTGATCCTGTTTGGTGTAGGAATGTTAAGTGAATAATTACTATTGCTAGAATTATAAATGGTATTAGGAAGTGTAATGTGAAGAATCGATTTAAAGTGGCGTTGTCTACGGCGAATCCCCCTCAAACTCATTGTACTAGTTCTGTTCCTACATATGGGATTGCTGATAGTAAATTAGTGATTACTGTTGCCCCTCAGAATGATATTTGCCCCCATGGTAGTACATATCCTATAAAAGCTGTTCCTATAGTAGTGAAGAAGATTACTACTCCAATATTTCATGTTTCTGTGAAGTTGTATGATCCGTAGTATATATTTCGTCCAATGTGTATGTATATGCAAATGAAGAATATTGATCCTCCGTTAGCGTGTAGTGTTCGTAGTAATCACCCATAATTTACATCTCGGCAAATGTGTACTACTCTTGAGAATGCTGATTCAGTGTTGGGGCAGTAGTGTATAGCTAGGAATAGTCCTGTGATGATTTGTATACCTAAACATAATCCTAATAAGGATCCAAAGTTTCATCATGTTCTAATATTTGATGGGGTGGGTAGATCTACTAGTGCGTTGTTTATAATTTTGATTAGTGGGTGGTTTTTTCGTATGGGTTTATTCATTATTTTGATTTTCGTAATGGTCCTTCTGAAATATTTGTGATTTTTGCAACTACAATTAGTGTTAATAGTAGATATAGGGCTAATATAAGTGTTGTTGATCCTGTAGGTAGGTTATAGAATTTTTCTAATATTAAGTTTGTTTTTTCGTTTGCTCTTAATTTATGTTCATATGTTCATGTGTATGATTCCTCTATTCTTATTATGAATATTATTGCTGTCATGATTGCTGTTGCTGCTGATAGTTTTATTGATAAAAATATTATTTCATTTGATGCTAGTCTTGTTATGTAGATGAATAGTACTAGTATTCCTCCTAGGAATACTAGGAATAAAATATATGGGAATCAGAATTTTTGGTTTATTATTCCTCTAATTGTGCATGTTAAGATGGTTTGTATTATTGTGATTATTCCTATGGCTATAGGGTGTTTTATTTGTGTGAATATTATTCTTATTGATGTTCTTGAGATTACTATTGTTTTTATAATATCAGAGTGTAGTTTAATAAAAATGTTAGTTTTGGGAATTAATGATAGGGTTTTCTTTTCTCTGAAGTCTTAAGAGGTTTTTCTCATTTTTGATTTACAAGACCAATATTTTTATTAAATTATTAAGACTTTTTAATGTTAATATTTTTTTATTTTTCTACCTTTTTTCTTTGTGGTTTGTGGGTTTTTTGTATGGATCGTAAGCATTTGTTGATTACTTTATTGAGTTTAGAGTTTATGGTTTTGTCTTTGTTTGTTTTGATGTATTATTATTTATGTGGTTTTAATTATGAGTTTTATTTTGTTATTGTTTTTTTAGTTTTTTCTGTTTGTGAGGGTTCTTTGGGTTTATCTATTCTTGTTTCAATAATTCGTAGATATGGGAATGATTATTATCGTTCTTTTGGGATGCTTCAATGTTAAGGTTTTTATTTTCTTTAATTTTTTTGATCCCTTTGTGTTTTTTAAATTTTTGGTGATTGATTAATTCTTTCTTGTTTTTCTTGTGTTTGTCTTTTTTTTTTGTTTTTCCTTATTTTTTTTGTTGGGGTAATCTTAGTTATTTTTTAGGTTGTGATTATATTTCTTATGGTTTAATTTTTCTTAGATTTTGGATTTGTTCATTGATGTTGTTAGCTAGAGAGTCAGTTTTTCGTTCTTCTTATTTTTCTGAATTTTTTTTGTTTATGATTTTGTTTTTGATGATTATATTATTTTGTTCGTTTGGTAGTGTTGATTTGTTTTCTTTTTACTTGTTTTTTGAGGGTAGACTTGTTCCTACTTTGTTTTTAATTTTGGGTTGGGGTTATCAGCCTGAGCGTCTTCAGGCTGGTATTTATTTGATTTTATATACTTTATTTGCTTCCTTGCCTTTGTTGATTGGTGTTATTGGGATTTATAATTCTTCTGGTTTGCTGTGTTTTTTTTTTTTGTTTGATCCTTGTTTGTCGAGAGTTTTTTTTTATTTTTGCATAGTCTTTGCTTTTTTGGTTAGGATTCCTTTATTTTTAGTTCATTTGTGGTTACCTAAGGCTCATGTTGAAGCACCTATTTCTGGTTCAATGATTTTGGCTGGTGTTTTGTTGAAGTTGGGTGGTTATGGTTTAATTCGTGTTATGGTTTTTTTAGTTAATTTTTCTTTTAATTTGAATTTTTTCTGGATTTCTATTAGTTTGTTAGGTGGGTTTTTGGTTAGATTGGTTTGTTTGCGTCAGACTGATTTGAAGTCATTAGTTGCTTATTCTTCTGTTGCTCATATGGGTATTGTTGTTTGTGGTATTATGACTGTCAATTATTGGGGGTTTTGTGGTTCTTATGTTTTGATGATTGCTCATGGTTTATGTTCTTCTGGTTTGTTTTGTCTTGTTAATATTGTTTATGAGCGGACGGGTAGTCGTAGTTTATTGGTTAATAGGGGTTTAATGTGTTTGATACCCAGAATGTCTATATGGTGGTTTTTATTGAGATCTTGTAATATAGCAGCTCCTCCTTCTTTGAATTTGTTAGGTGAGGTTGTTTTATTTAGAAGTTTGATTTCTTGGTCTTGGTTGACTATATTGATGTTGGGGGGTTTGTCTTTTTTTGGTGCTGCTTATACTTTATATATATATTCTTATAGTCAGCATGGTAGTTTTTATTCGGGTATTTATTCATGTTCAATGTTTTATGTTCGTGAATTTTTATTGGTTTTTTTGCACTGGTTTCCATTAAATTTGTTTATTTTGTTTAGAGATGTCGTTTCTTTTTGGTTATAAAAATTTAAGTAGTTTAATTAAAATATTGGTTTGTGGTGTCAATGATGCATTTTTTGCCTTGGGTCGTGAATTTTATTTCAATTTGTTTTGTTAGTTTTTTTTTCCTTTTATTTTTTGGTATTTTGTCTTTTTTTGTTGGTTTTGTTTTTGTTGTTAAGGACTTAGTTTATTTTATTGAGTGGGATATTATTACCTTGAATTCTAGTTCTGTGGTTATGACTCTTCTTTTTGATTGAATATCCTTATTTTTCTTGGGTTTTGTTTTTTTTATTTCTTCTTTAGTTGTTCTTTATAGAGATGATTATATACATGGGGATTTGAATATTTATCGTTTTATTTATTTGGTTTTGTTGTTTGTTGTTTCTATGATGTTTTTGATTTTAAGACCTAATTTAATCAGAATTTTATTAGGTTGAGATGGTTTGGGGTTAGTTTCTTATTGTTTGGTTATTTATTATCAGAATTTTAAATCTTATGGTGCTGGTATGTTGACTGCTTTGTCTAATCGTGTTGGTGATGTTGCTCTTTTAATATCTATTGCTTGGATGTTTAATTTTGGTAGTTGGAATTATGTGTATTATTTGTTTTTTATAAGGGGTAGAATGGAAATGAATTTTATTTCCTTTCTTGTTGTTTTGGCTGCTATAACTAGGAGAGCTCAGATTCCTTTTTCTTCTTGATTGCCAGCTGCTATGGCAGCTCCTACTCCTGTTTCTGCTTTAGTTCATTCTTCTACTTTAGTTACTGCTGGTGTTTATTTGCTTATTCGTTTTAGATGTTCTTTTGGTGATTCTCTTAATAGATTTTTGTTGTTGGTTTCGGGTTTAACTATGTTTATATCTGGTTTGGGGGCTAATTTTGAGTTTGATTTGAGGAGGGTTATTGCTCTCTCTACTCTTAGTCAATTGGGGTTAATAGTTGGTATTGTTTCTTTTGGTTTTCCTGAATTGGCCTTTTTTCATCTGTTAACTCATGCTTTGTTTAAGGCTCTTTTGTTTATGTGTGCGGGGGTGGTTATTCATGTTATGGGTGATTCTCAAGATATTCGTTTTATGGGTGGTGTTTCTTTTTTTATGCCTTTTACTTCTTCTTGTTTGGTTGTTTCTAGTTTTGCTTTGTGTGGTATGCCGTTTTTGGCTGGTTTTTATTCTAGGGATCTTATTTTGGAGATGGTTTTATTAGGTTATTTTAATTTTTTTGGTTTGCTATTGTTTTTTTTGTCTACTGGTTTAACTGTTTGTTATTCTTTCCGTTTATTTTATTATGTTTTGTTCGGTGATTTTAATTTGTCTTCTTTTTGTTCTTTTGAGGATGCTGGTAATAATATATGTACTGGTATGTTGTGGGTTTACTTGTTGTTGTTATTTTTGGTGGTAGAATGTTGAGATGATTAATTTTTCCTACCCCTTTTGTTATTTGCTTGCCTTTTTATTTGAGGACTTCAGTTTTGTTAGTTAGAATTTTGGGTGGTTGGTTAGGTTATGAATTATCTAAGGTTGATTTAGGTGAGTTTCTTTTTTCTATATTTTTATATAAGTCTTCTTTTTTTTTTGGGTCTATGTGGTTTATACCTTATGTTTTTGTTTATGGTGTTTCTTTGTTTCCTTTGAATTATGGATATGTTATTATTAAGTCTTTTGATTCCGGTTGGAGAGAGTTTTTTGGTGGTCAGGGTCTTTTTTGGTTTTTTTCTTTTTTGGCTAAGGGCAATCAATGGTTGCAGTATGGTAGTCTTAGGGTTTATATATTTTTTATTGTTGTTTGGATTAATTTGTTAGTTTTTTTTATATTTATGTACTTGAATAGCTTATTTAGAGCATAACATTGAAGATGTTATTGAGATATTTTTATCTTTAAGTATTTATAAAATATTTATTTATTTTTACAGTGAAAGTGTAATGTTTTTTTTAAACTATATAAATAGAAATGTAAACGGATTTTAACCGCTATAGTGATAAGTTAGCAGCTTTCACTTAATCTATTCATTTCTTTAACTGGAATTTGGTTATTCATTTTTATTATTAACAGTAATATACCTCTATTTGGTTTCAGTTAATTTTAAGTAAGGATAAAATTTATCTAAGATCAGGTCGAAATTGATTGCGTTAATCGCTTCTTACTTTGAGATAGACTATATTAGTACTTTTTGATTGCAAACCAAATGTTATTATTAACTACAATCCCTTATTCTGCTCACTCTAAGGATCCTTGATTTCATTCGTGATATAACCCGATGATTAGGATTACAATAAATAATGTTCTGATTGTGGCTCATGATATTATGTTTGATCTTGTTATCACGATTGTTATTGGTAATAGGAGTGCAATTTCTACGTCGAATACTAGAAATATAATTGCGATTAGGAAAAATCGTAAGGAAAACGGGAGTCGTGCAGATCCCATGGGGTCAAACCCGCACTCAAATGGTGATCTTTTTTCTCGGTCTTCAATGTTTTTTTTTGATATTGCTGTCGCAATTATTATGATAATTGTTGATAGTATTATGATTGTTGTTATTATTGTTGTTACTATTTTTATTATTTATCTCATTTTTTGAACTTCTTGATTGGAAGTCAAGTATACTTTTTATATTAGATAAATTTATTTGGTTATCTTCCTCATCAGTAAATTGAGATATATAAGAATAGTCATACTACATCTACAAAATGTCAATATCATGCGGCTGCTTCAAATCCTATATGGTGGTTTGATGAGAAATGAAGTGTTAGGTGTCGTATTAAACATGTGATTAGGAAGGTTGTTCCAATGATTACATGGAGACCATGGAATCCTGTTGCTACAAAGAACGTGGCTCCATAAACCGAGTCGGCAATAGTGAATGGTGATTCTATATATTCGTATGCTTGTAGTGCTGTGAAATATAATCTAGGATTACAGTTATAAATAGTCCTTGTAACCCCTGGTTATAATTGTTTTCTAAGATTCTATGATGTGCTCAAGTGATAGTTACCCCTGATGATAGGAGGATTGCGGTATTTAGAAGTGGAATTTGTAGGGGATTAAATACTTGAATTCCAGTTGGTGGTCACATTGATCCGAGTTCGTTTGTTGGTGATAATCTTCTGTGGAAAAATGCTCAAAAGAAGGAGACGAAGAAGAATACTTCTGATGTAATGAATAGGATTATACCTCATCGTAACCCTTTAGTTACTTTTCTTGTATGTAATCCTTGGTATGTGCCCTCTCGTGTAATATCTCGTCATCATTGGATGGTTGTTATGATTATTGTGATTATTCCAATTCTTATTAGTGTTTGTTCATATTGGTGGAATCATTTAATTGTTCCAGTTAATGTGATTATGGCTCCCATTGCTCCAATAAGAGGTCATGGTCTTTGGTTTACTATGTGGAATGTGTGATTTATGTGGTTTGTCATTTTAATTGATTTCTCTAGAATATAATGTTCTTAGTACTGCGAATACATATGATTGAATGATTGCTACTGCTGTCTCTAATGTTAGTAGAGCAATCTGTGTAATAATTAGGATGCTGATTATTGAGTATGCTATTGATGATCCATTTTCTCCTAGTAGTGTTATTAATAGGTGACCTGCAATTATATTTGCTGTTAATCGGATAGCTAATGTTCCTGGGCGAATAATGTTTCTGATTGTTTCAATGCACACTATAAATGGTATTAGGATCGGTGGTGTTCCTTGTGGTACAAGGTGGGTTAATATGTGTTTAGTGTTGTTGATTCATCCGAATATTATAAATCTTGTTCATAATGGTAAGGCTATTGTTAATGTTAATGTTAGGTGTCTGGTTCTAGTAAAGATGTATGGGAATAAGCCTAAAGTATTGTTTATTAGGATTATTGAGAATAATGACGTGAATATAAGTGTTCTTCCGTTGTTGATTTTTTTTGTTCCTAGGAGTGTTTTAAGCTCTTCGTGTATTTTTTTTATTGTTTTATTTCATGCTGCGTTGTTTCGAGATGGAATTATTCATATTATTGTGGGGATGATTAATAATCCTAATATAGTTCTTAATCAATTTATTGATGTGTTAAATATGTTTGTTGATGGGTCAAATACTGAGAATAAGTTTCTTATCATTTTCAGTTTGTTTTTTTTGTTAATTTAATTTTTTTTTGTATCTTTTTATTTGTTTGGGTAAATGAGAAGTAGTTTATTGTGTTGAATAATACGAAAATTGTTGAAAACGAGATGAATAAAATTAATCATCTAAGGGGTATTATTTGTGGGATGAGGGGGATACCATTTATTTGGTTATTTTAGTTTGACGATCTAATGTTATTTTTAACTAATCCCCCCAATAGGAGTAATTGCTAATTTACTATTATTTGGTTTAAGAGACCATTACTTGCTTTCAGTCACCTATTGATTCGCTTAGTTTTTTAATTCATTCAATAAAATTCTCTGTTGATACTCTTTCAATTACGATGGGTATGAATCTGTGGTTTGCTCCGCAGATTTCTGAGCATTGACCATAAAGTAGTCCAGGGCGGTTGATTATAAATCTTGATTGATTTAATCGGCCTGGTGTTGCATCGGCTTTGATCCCCAATCTAGGGATTGTTCACGAGTGAAGTACATCAGCAGCTGTTACGATAATTCGGATGAATGAGTGTATTGGTAAAGTTACGTGGTTATCTGTTTCTAGTAGTCGGAATATTCTTTTATTGTCTCCCTCATATGGTGTTATATATGAGTCGAATTCAACGTTGACGAAGTCTGAGTATTCATAACTTCAGTATCATTGGTGTCCAATAGTTTTAATTGTTATAATTGGGTTGTGGATTTCGTCTATAAGGTATAATAATCGTAAAGATGGAGTGGTGATGAATAGAAGAATTACTGCTGGCACAATTGTTCATATTAGTTCTATTGTTTGACCTTCTAGTAATATCGGTCTACGAGTTCGTTAATAATTGTTGATGCTATGAAGTATAATACTATTGCTAGAATTATTGTGATGATTATTATGGTATGATCATGGAAGAAGATTAGTTGTTCTATGATTGGTGATGCTCTATCTTGTAAATTCATGCATGATCATGTTGTCATTTTCTAATAAAAGTTTTTAGTACTTTATTTGTGGAGCTTAAATCCACTGCACTTCTCTGCCATATTAGATTTTATTAATTGATAATTGTTGGTAGTTCTGAATATCTGTGTTCTGATGGGGGCAGATCTTGGATTCATTCAATTGAGTTTCTTGTATGTGTTGATCTTAACACTTGTCGTTTAGTTCTTATTCTTTCTCATAAAATGTAAATAAACATTATCACTCCAATAAATGAGATGGTTGACCCCATTGATGAGATAATATTTCATGTAGTGTATGCATCTGGATAATCTGAATATCGTCGTGGTATTCCAGCTAGTCCTAGGAAGTGTTGCGGGAAGAACGTTATATTTACTCCCAGGAATATAATTGTGAATTGAGTTTTCAATCATTTTGGATTTATTGTTAGTCCTGTAAATAATGGGTATCAGTGGATAAATCCGGCTATGATAGCGAATACGGCTCCTATTGATAGAACGTAGTGGAAGTGAGCTACTACATAATATGTGTCATGTAGTACAATATCGATTGATGAATTTGCTAGGACTACCCCCGTTAGCCCCCCTATTGTAAATAGGAAAACAAATCCTATTGATCATAAGCATGTGGGTCTATATGATAATTTTGATCCTTGGATTGTTGCTAATCATCTGAAGATTTTAATTCCAGTTGGTACTGCAATAATTATTGTAGCTGATGTAAAATATGCTCGTGTATCGACATCTATTCCTACTGTAAATATATGATGTGCTCATACTACAAATCCTAATAACCCAATTGCTAGTATGGCAAAGATTATTCCTAGGTTTCCAAAAGCTTCTTTTTTTCCTCTTTCATGGGAAATGATGTGGGAAATTATCCCAAATCCTGGGAGAATTAGAATATATACTTCTGGATGTCCGAAAAATCAAAATAAGTGTTGGTAAAGAATTGGGTCTCCACCTCCCGCTGGGTCAAAGAAGGAGGTGTTCAAATTTCGATCAGTTAATAATATTGTGATAGCCCCTGCTAGTACTGGTAGTGATAGTAATAATAAGGTGGCGGTAATAATTACTGCTCATACAAATAGGGGTATTTGTTCAGATTTCATACTTGATGGTTTTATATTAATTGCTGTTGAGATAAAGTTTACTGCTCCTAAAATTGACGATACACCTGCTAGGTGTAAGGAGAAAATTGTTAAATCTACTGATGCTCCCGCATGGGCGATTCCTCTAGCTAACGGGGGATACACTGTTCACCCTGTTCCAGCTCCTCTTTCTACTATACTTCTGGTTAGGAGGAGTGTAAGTGAGGGTGGGAGTAGTCAAAATCTTATGTTATTCATTCGTGGAAATGCTATATCAGGGGCCCCAAGTATGAGTGGTACTAATCAATTTCCAAAACCCCCAATTAGAATTGGTATAACCATGAAAAAGATTATGATAAATGCATGTGCGGTTACGATTACATTGTAAATTTGGTCGTCTCCAATTAAGGATCCTGGTTGACCAAGTTCTGCTCGGATTAATATTCTTAATGATGTTCCTAATATTCCGGATCATGCCCCGAAGATGAAGTATAATGTTCCAATATCTTTATGGTTTGTTGAGAATAACCATCGTTTAATTATTAGTGGAATGTCTGATTTTAGGTGATAGATTGTAAATCTATTTATGGGATTTTCCCTTCTACTATAGCTTTATATTCATTAGGTGATTATAGAATGCAATTCTATAGGGGTAGTTTTGCTACTAAGGCTTAAAGATTTTCTTTATTTATAGCTTTGAAGGATATTAGTTTGTTTAACTTAAAGCCTTTAATCTAAGTTCATGATTATTTCTGATATTATTAACCCCGTAATTGAGATTGATGTTAATAAAATAATGTGTTTAGGTGTTTTATTAATAGGTTGGGCAATTAATCATTTTGTTTCTAGGTGTAGTATTATTAAACTTGAGTATGTCATTCGTATGTAGTAATATAACGTTACTACTGATATTAAAACCATTATTGTGGCTGTTGTTTTTATTTCGTTGGTTATTATAGCTTGAATGACTATTCATTTTGGTATAAATCCCAAGAATGGCGGCAAACCTCCTAATGATAAAATTCTTGTGAATACAAGGAATTTTGTTAGTTTGTTCTTCTTTTCTGTTATTGCTATTTGGTTAACGAAAGATAATTTGGTGGTTTTTACAATCGACACTACTGTTAATGTTAGTATTGAGTAGATTGTGAAATATGTTACTCATATATCATTTCCTGTAATTATTGCCGATATTATTCAACCTGTGTGGTTAATTGATGAGTATGTTATGATTTTTCGTAGTGATGTTTGATTTAATCCCCCGATAGCTCCAATTATTACTGATGTTACAATGATTATTTCTAGGAATATATCATTGTTAATTTGGTATGAGATTAAGGATAGGGGTGCGGATTTTTGTAGAGTTATTAGAATTAAGCAATTATTTCAGTTTAACCCCTCCATTACTCCAGGGAATCACCAATGTATTGGGGCGACCCCCCCTTTTAGTAATAGGGGTGTGTTTATTAATATTTGTGTATATAAGTTGTCCGAGTTAATTAATATTCTTTCTTCTATTGCTCTTATTATTACTATGAATAATAGTATTGATGAAGCCCCTGCTTGTACAATAAAGTATTTTAGTGAGGCTTCTGTGGTGTAGATATTTTTTTTTTCTATCATTATTGGAATAAATGATAGTAAATTAATCTCTAACCCCATTCATGCTCCAAATCATGAATTAGAGGAAATTGAGATTAAAATACCTCTTGTTAACGTTGTTAATAAGAGGATTTTTGTTGAGTTGTTGGGCATTAGAAGAGAGAGTATTTACTCTATTTATGGGGTATGAACCCATTAGCTTTATTAGCTTACTTTTCTAATTTTTACGTTTTAGTGTATGGTGCACGGGAATTTTTGATATTTCAGGGAATGGTTTGACTCTATTTAACGTAATGGAGGTATTTTTATACATTATTTACCCTATCATAGTAATCCTTTTTCAGGCACTCCATTTTGTTTTGTTTTGTTTTGTTTTGTTTTGTTTTGTTTTGTTTTGTTTTGTGTTTTTTTTTTGTATTTTATGTTATTTTTTTTGGGGCGGTTTGGTTTTTGTTTTTGGGGTTTGTTTTGGTTTTAGTGATTTTTATTTTGTTCTCTGTTTGTTAGTTTTCTTTAAGGTGTGTTTTTTTATATAATAATAACCTATATTAATAAAATTAATTATTTGAATAGAATTGATTTAAGTTACTAAAGATAGGATTTATTTTAAATAAGTATTATTATAATAAAATTAATTATATTGAATACAAATACCTAAAAAGAAAATTTTAGATTCTATATATATAATATATTTAATAAGATAAATTGAATCTTATATTAAATATAAGTCATATTAAATAATTACTTATTTTAAATTATTTATCTTATTGATGTATTAATTCTATTAAGATAAACATTTATATAGTTTTTAGATCTCATTTTGTAAATCTAAAAAAAATGAGATCTAAAAAAGGGAGTACTCTTGCTTGTTACTTGGTTTTTGTTGTTTGTACTTTTTTTTGTCGTACCTTTCTTGTTGTTGTTGTTTATAGAGTAGTTTTATTTTCATGGTTGGTCTTTGAAAAGTTTTGATCTATTAGAGTTGGGCAAGAAAAAGATTTTTTGGTTGGTTTGTGGGTGGGGGGTACTCTTGCTTGTTACTTGGTTTTTGTTGTTTGTACTTTTTTTTGTCGTACCTTTCTTGTTGTTGTTGTTTATAGAGAGTAGTTTTATTCTTGCTTTTATGTTTGTTCTTAATTTTTTTTATATGTAAGTTTTTGCGTGATTTGTTTTTTCTTAATGTTGTTTGTTTTTTTATTCGCATTATTTATTTTTATATATTGAGGTGACTCAGATTTAGTTATATTTTTTAGAGTTGGTTAAATTTGTGCCAGCAGCCGCGGTTATACATGGAGCTCAAGCAAATATTTTTTGGTTGATAGTTTTATTTAATTTTTGGGTTTAATTTCTTTTGATTTTTGGTGAAATTTCAATTTCTTGTTTTTCCCCCTTGTTGTTTTGTAGGCTATGAAATCTTTTTTTAGACTAGGATTAGATACCCTATTATTTTTGATGTTAATTTTGTGGCCTGAGTAGTATTAGTTATGTTCTTGAAACTTAAAGAATTTGGCGGTATTTTATTCCGTTCAGAGGAATCTGCCCTATTATCGATAATCCGCGTTGGACCTTGCTTATTTTTTTTGTTTGTATACCGCCGTTATAATGAGAATCTTTTTAGGGTTATAATTTTTTCTTTCCTTTATTTTGGTTTATTTCAGGTCAAGGTGCAGCTTTTATTTAAGTTGGTGGTGGATTACATTGTTATTAATTTTGGATTGTTTGTTGAAATTTCTTTCATGAAATTGGATTTGATTGTAATTATTTGAAGATTGTTTTTGTGATTTTGGTTCTAAAGTATGTACACATCGCCCGTCGCTCTCGTTGTTTAAGAGGCGAGATAAGTCGTAACAGAGTGGTTGTACCGGAAGGTGTAGCTGGAATGATACAGATTATATACCTAGGAGGTATTTTCATTTACATTGGAGAGTTTGCTGTGCGATTCAGTGTGGTCTGATTTGATATGTAGTTTATTGTTTTTAATGGTTTTTATTTTGTTTTAATGGAAGTATTTTATTGTCATTGTATATTTTTTTGGTTTGATTTTTTTAATTATAGTTTACTTTGTACTGTATAGGTTTATTTATTTTGTTTTTTGAAAGTTTATTTTGTTTGTTGTACCTTGTGTATCAGGGCTTATTAAATTTTATTATTTATTTTCTATTTCCCGATTTCAAGTGAGTTAATTATTTATTTTAGTTGCTGTTTTATAAGCATTAATAATATTTTATTGGTGGTGATATGCTATTCGTATTTGATGGTATCTGGTTCCTTGGGAAATGAATTTAATTCATGTAATTTATTTAAAGTTTCTTTTTCTTAGGTTATTTTTATTTTTTGCAAATGTTTCGGGGGTTTAGCTTCGTTTCATATTTTTATAATTTGTTTTGTTTTGTTTATTTTGGTGGGTTTTATGTTAACTATCTTTTTAAGTATGTTCAAATTTTATTTTTAGTTATTTTTTCTTTATGTTTTGTTTAATTTTTTACTGGGGTTTATTTTTTAATTGTTTTTTATTTGTAATAATGGTAGGATTAGTATATTCTTTTTTATTTTGTGTTTTATTTTTTATTTCTTTAAAAGGAATTCGGCAATTTTTATATCCGCCTGTTTATCAAAAACAACTTCTCTTGTGTTTTTTTGAGGTATGGCCTGCCCGCTGATTTTTTTGAAGGGCCGCGGTATTTTGACCGTGCAAAGGTAGCATAATCATTAGTCTTTTAATTGTGGGCTGGAATGAATGGTTTGACGAGATATAATCTGTCTCTTTTTGATGTATTGAATTTTGGTTTTAGGTAAGAATACCTAAATTTTTTTATGGGACGAGAAGACCCTATAGAGTTTTATATTTGTGATGATTTTTTTGTTGGTTTTTTTTAATATTGTTTTGTTTATTTTGCTGGGGCGGCTAGGAGATTTGTTTAACTCTTCTTTTTTTTGTTTATTTATTTATATTTTTTTTGATCCTTTATTATTGATTTTAAGATTAAATTACCTTAGGGATAACAGCGTAATCTTTCTTGAAAGTTCTTATTGACAGGGGGGTTTGCGACCTCGATGTTGGATTAGGGTGAATTTTTGGTGTAGAAGCTTTAATTGATTAGGTCTGTTCGACCTTTAAAATCCTACATGATCTGAGTTCAGACCGGCGTGAGCCAGGTTGGTTTCTATCTATAATTTGTTTTGTGAGTTAGTACGAAAGGACCACTTTCAATAAATAATTTTATGTTGTTTGATTATTATTAATTACTATTTTGGCAGAGAAGTGCAGTGGATTTAGAATCTTCTAATATAAATTTATTTTATATGTAGTAGTGTTTAATGACTTTTTATTTTTGTTTGTTGTTTTTTTTTTATTGTCTATTTTTGTTATGGTTGGTGTAGCTTTTCTTACTTTACTTGAGCGTAGGGTTTTAGGTTATATTCATATTCGTAAGGGTCCTAATAGGGTGGGGTTTTTAGGTTTGCTTCAACCTTTTAGAGATGTGGTTAAGTTGTTTGTTAGGGAGCAGTGTTTTCCTTATGTTTCTAATTATTTGCCTTATTATTTTGCTCCTGTGTTTGGTTTGTTTCTTTCTTTAATTATTTGGTTGGTTATTCCTTATTTTGGTGGTTTTTTTTCTTTTGATTTAGGTTTATTGTTTTTTTTGTGTTGTACTAGACTTGGTGTTTATTCTCTTATGGTTGCTGGTTGGTCTTCTAATTCTAATTATTCTTTGTTGGGGTGTATGCGTGCAGTTGCTCAATCTATTTCTTATGAGGTTAGACTTGCTTTGATTTTATTGTCTTTTGTTTTTTTGGTTTGTGGTTATAATTTGGTTTCTTTTTTTTATTTTCAGTTTTATGTTTGGTTAGTTTTTTTTTCTTTGCCTTTGGTTTTAGTTTGATTTGTTTCTTGTTTGGCGGAGACTAATCGAACTCCTTTTGATTTTGCTGAGGGTGAGTCTGAGTTGGTTTCTGGTTTTAATGTTGAGTATAGATCTGGAGGGTTTGCTTTAATTTTTTTGGCTGAGTATGCTAGAATTTTGTTTATGAGTGTTTTGTTTTGTGTTATGTTTTTGGGTTGTGATTTGTATTCTTTTTTTTTCTTTTTAAGGGTTTCTTTTGTTTCTTTTTTATTTGTTTGGGTTCGTGGTACTTTGCCTCGTTTTCGTTATGATAGGTTGATGTATATATCTTGGAGGAGTTTTTTGCCTGTTTCTTTGAATTATTTAATTTTTGTTTTGGGTGTTAGGTTATTTTTTTACTCTTTGTTTTAGTGTATTAATTTGAGTATGTTTTAAGTCGGTAGGGGATTTAAACTCCTTTCTCTTACTTTCAAGGTATTTGCTTATCATAAAGCTTTCCGACTATTTTGTTGTCTTGTCTCACATTTTTGTTATTATTGGGTTCGTGATGTAGTATGAGAAGTATATTACTGTTAGTATTTGTCCTGTTATAATATATGGTTCTTCAACTGGTCGGGCTCCAATTCATGTTAATAGGATTACAGTGTTTGTTATTAGCCAGAATATAATTTGGTTGATTGGGTAGAACTGTGTTCCTCGGAATTTGGTTTTTTGTAGGGGTAGGATTAATAAGATTGCGATTGATATAAATAGAGCAATTACTCCTCCTAATTTATTAGGAATTGATCGTAAGATTGCGTATGCAAATAGGAAATATCATTCGGGTTGAATATGAATTGGTGTTACTAGTGGGTTTGCAGGGATAAAGTTGTCTGGATCTCCAAGAAGGTAAGGTTCTTTTAGTGATAATATTGATAATATTATAATTAATAAAATGAATCCTACTGTGTCTTTGATAGTGAAGTATGGGTGGAATGGGATTTTGTCGGTATTTCTATTTATTCCTGTTGGGTTGTTTGATCCTGTTTGGTGTAGGAATGTTAAGTGAATAATTACTATTGCTAGAATTATAAATGGTATTAGGAAGTGTAATGTGAAGAATCGATTTAAAGTGGCGTTGTCTACGGCGAATCCCCCTCAAACTCATTGTACTAGTTCTGTTCCTACATATGGGATTGCTGATAGTAAATTAGTGATTACTGTTGCCCCTCAGAATGATATTTGCCCCCATGGTAGTACATATCCTATAAAAGCTGTTCCTATAGTAGTGAAGAAGATTACTACTCCAATATTTCATGTTTCTGTGAAGTTGTATGATCCGTAGTATATATTTCGTCCAATGTGTATGTATATGCAAATGAAGAATATTGATCCTCCGTTAGCGTGTAGTGTTCGTAGTAATCACCCATAATTTACATCTCGGCAAATGTGTACTACTCTTGAGAATGCTGATTCAGTGTTGGGGCAGTAGTGTATAGCTAGGAATAGTCCTGTGATGATTTGTATACCTAAACATAATCCTAATAAGGATCCAAAGTTTCATCATGTTCTAATATTTGATGGGGTGGGTAGATCTACTAGTGCGTTGTTTATAATTTTGATTAGTGGGTGGTTTTTTCGTATGGGTTTATTCATTATTTTGATTTTCGTAATGGTCCTTCTGAAATATTTGTGATTTTTGCAACTACAATTAGTGTTAATAGTAGATATAGGGCTAATATAAGTGTTGTTGATCCTGTAGGTAGGTTATAGAATTTTTCTAATATTAAGTTTGTTTTTTCGTTTGCTCTTAATTTATGTTCATATGTTCATGTGTATGATTCCTCTATTCTTATTATGAATATTATTGCTGTCATGATTGCTGTTGCTGCTGATAGTTTTATTGATAAAAATATTATTTCATTTGATGCTAGTCTTGTTATGTAGATGAATAGTACTAGTATTCCTCCTAGGAATACTAGGAATAAAATATATGGGAATCAGAATTTTTGGTTTATTATTCCTCTAATTGTGCATGTTAAGATGGTTTGTATTATTGTGATTATTCCTATGGCTATAGGGTGTTTTATTTGTGTGAATATTATTCTTATTGATGTTCTTGAGATTACTATTGTTTTTATAATATCAGAGTGTAGTTTAATAAAAATGTTAGTTTTGGGAATTAATGATAGGGTTTTCTTTTCTCTGAAGTCTTAAGAGGTTTTTCTCATTTTTGATTTACAAGACCAATATTTTTATTAAATTATTAAGACTTTTTAATGTTAATATTTTTTTATTTTTCTACCTTTTTTCTTTGTGGTTTGTGGGTTTTTTGTATGGATCGTAAGCATTTGTTGATTACTTTATTGAGTTTAGAGTTTATGGTTTTGTCTTTGTTTGTTTTGATGTATTATTATTTATGTGGTTTTAATTATGAGTTTTATTTTGTTATTGTTTTTTTAGTTTTTTCTGTTTGTGAGGGTTCTTTGGGTTTATCTATTCTTGTTTCAATAATTCGTAGATATGGGAATGATTATTATCGTTCTTTTGGGATGCTTCAATGTTAAGGTTTTTATTTTCTTTAATTTTTTTGATCCCTTTGTGTTTTTTAAATTTTTGGTGATTGATTAATTCTTTCTTGTTTTTCTTGTGTTTGTCTTTTTTTTTTGTTTTTCCTTATTTTTTTTGTTGGGGTAATCTTAGTTATTTTTTAGGTTGTGATTATATTTCTTATGGTTTAATTTTTCTTAGATTTTGGATTTGTTCATTGATGTTGTTAGCTAGAGAGTCAGTTTTTCGTTCTTCTTATTTTTCTGAATTTTTTTTGTTTATGATTTTGTTTTTGATGATTATATTATTTTGTTCGTTTGGTAGTGTTGATTTGTTTTCTTTTTACTTGTTTTTTGAGGGTAGACTTGTTCCTACTTTGTTTTTAATTTTGGGTTGGGGTTATCAGCCTGAGCGTCTTCAGGCTGGTATTTATTTGATTTTATATACTTTATTTGCTTCCTTGCCTTTGTTGATTGGTGTTATTGGGATTTATAATTCTTCTGGTTTGCTGTGTTTTTTTTTTTTGTTTGATCCTTGTTTGTCGAGAGTTTTTTTTTATTTTTGCATAGTCTTTGCTTTTTTGGTTAGGATTCCTTTATTTTTAGTTCATTTGTGGTTACCTAAGGCTCATGTTGAAGCACCTATTTCTGGTTCAATGATTTTGGCTGGTGTTTTGTTGAAGTTGGGTGGTTATGGTTTAATTCGTGTTATGGTTTTTTTAGTTAATTTTTCTTTTAATTTGAATTTTTTCTGGATTTCTATTAGTTTGTTAGGTGGGTTTTTGGTTAGATTGGTTTGTTTGCGTCAGACTGATTTGAAGTCATTAGTTGCTTATTCTTCTGTTGCTCATATGGGTATTGTTGTTTGTGGTATTATGACTGTCAATTATTGGGGGTTTTGTGGTTCTTATGTTTTGATGATTGCTCATGGTTTATGTTCTTCTGGTTTGTTTTGTCTTGTTAATATTGTTTATGAGCGGACGGGTAGTCGTAGTTTATTGGTTAATAGGGGTTTAATGTGTTTGATACCCAGAATGTCTATATGGTGGTTTTTATTGAGATCTTGTAATATAGCAGCTCCTCCTTCTTTGAATTTGTTAGGTGAGGTTGTTTTATTTAGAAGTTTGATTTCTTGGTCTTGGTTGACTATATTGATGTTGGGGGGTTTGTCTTTTTTTGGTGCTGCTTATACTTTATATATATATTCTTATAGTCAGCATGGTAGTTTTTATTCGGGTATTTATTCATGTTCAATGTTTTATGTTCGTGAATTTTTATTGGTTTTTTTGCACTGGTTTCCATTAAATTTGTTTATTTTGTTTAGAGATGTCGTTTCTTTTTGGTTATAAAAATTTAAGTAGTTTAATTAAAATATTGGTTTGTGGTGTCAATGATGCATTTTTTGCCTTGGGTCGTGAATTTTATTTCAATTTGTTTTGTTAGTTTTTTTTTCCTTTTATTTTTTGGTATTTTGTCTTTTTTTGTTGGTTTTGTTTTTGTTGTTAAGGACTTAGTTTATTTTATTGAGTGGGATATTATTACCTTGAATTCTAGTTCTGTGGTTATGACTCTTCTTTTTGATTGAATATCCTTATTTTTCTTGGGTTTTGTTTTTTTTATTTCTTCTTTAGTTGTTCTTTATAGAGATGATTATATACATGGGGATTTGAATATTTATCGTTTTATTTATTTGGTTTTGTTGTTTGTTGTTTCTATGATGTTTTTGATTTTAAGACCTAATTTAATCAGAATTTTATTAGGTTGAGATGGTTTGGGGTTAGTTTCTTATTGTTTGGTTATTTATTATCAGAATTTTAAATCTTATGGTGCTGGTATGTTGACTGCTTTGTCTAATCGTGTTGGTGATGTTGCTCTTTTAATATCTATTGCTTGGATGTTTAATTTTGGTAGTTGGAATTATGTGTATTATTTGTTTTTTATAAGGGGTAGAATGGAAATGAATTTTATTTCCTTTCTTGTTGTTTTGGCTGCTATAACTAGGAGAGCTCAGATTCCTTTTTCTTCTTGATTGCCAGCTGCTATGGCAGCTCCTACTCCTGTTTCTGCTTTAGTTCATTCTTCTACTTTAGTTACTGCTGGTGTTTATTTGCTTATTCGTTTTAGATGTTCTTTTGGTGATTCTCTTAATAGATTTTTGTTGTTGGTTTCGGGTTTAACTATGTTTATATCTGGTTTGGGGGCTAATTTTGAGTTTGATTTGAGGAGGGTTATTGCTCTCTCTACTCTTAGTCAATTGGGGTTAATAGTTGGTATTGTTTCTTTTGGTTTTCCTGAATTGGCCTTTTTTCATCTGTTAACTCATGCTTTGTTTAAGGCTCTTTTGTTTATGTGTGCGGGGGTGGTTATTCATGTTATGGGTGATTCTCAAGATATTCGTTTTATGGGTGGTGTTTCTTTTTTTATGCCTTTTACTTCTTCTTGTTTGGTTGTTTCTAGTTTTGCTTTGTGTGGTATGCCGTTTTTGGCTGGTTTTTATTCTAGGGATCTTATTTTGGAGATGGTTTTATTAGGTTATTTTAATTTTTTTGGTTTGCTATTGTTTTTTTTGTCTACTGGTTTAACTGTTTGTTATTCTTTCCGTTTATTTTATTATGTTTTGTTCGGTGATTTTAATTTGTCTTCTTTTTGTTCTTTTGAGGATGCTGGTAATAATATATGTACTGGTATGTTGGGTTTACTTGTTGTTGTTATTTTTTGGTGGTAGAATGTTGAGATGATTAATTTTTCCTACCCCTTTTGTTATTTGCTTGCCTTTTTATTTGAGGACTTCAGTTTTGTTAGTTAGAATTTTGGGTGGTTGGTTAGGTTATGAATTATCTAAGGTTGATTTAGGTGAGTTTCTTTTTTCTATATTTTTATATAAGTCTTCTTTTTTTTTTGGGTCTATGTGGTTTATACCTTATGTTTTTGTTTATGGTGTTTCTTTGTTTCCTTTGAATTATGGATATGTTATTATTAAGTCTTTTGATTCCGGTTGGAGAGAGTTTTTTGGTGGTCAGGGTCTTTTTTGGTTTTTTCTTTTTTGGCTAAGGGCAATCAATGGTTGCAGTATGGTAGTCTTAGGGTTTATATATTTTTTATTGTT
>NW_028259275.1:0-18690 GCF_977971745.1 Zootermopsis nevadensis | reverse complement strand
CAAGTAATGGTCTCTTAAAACCAAATAATAGTAAATTAGCAATTACTCCTATTGGGGGGATTAGTTAAAAATAACATTAGATCGTCAAACTAAAATAACCAAATAAATGGTATCCCCCTCATCCCACAAATAATACCCCTTAGATGATTAATTTTATTCATCTCGTTTTCAACAATTTTCGTATTATTCAACACAATAAACTACTTCTCATTTACCCAAACAAATAAAAAGATACAAAAAAAAATTAAATTAACAAAAAAAACAAACTGAAAATGATAAGAAACTTATTCTCAGTATTTGACCCATCAACAAACATATTTAACACATCAATAAATTGATTAAGAACTATATTAGGATTATTAATCATCCCCACAATAATATGAATAATTCCATCTCGAAACAACGCAGCATGAAATAAAACAATAAAAAAAATACACGAAGAGCTTAAAACACTCCTAGGAACAAAAAAAATCAACAACGGAAGAACACTTATATTCACGTCATTATTCTCAATAATCCTAATAAACAATACTTTAGGCTTATTCCCATACATCTTTACTAGAACCAGACACCTAACATTAACATTAACAATAGCCTTACCATTATGAACAAGATTTATAATATTCGGATGAATCAACAACACTAAACACATATTAACCCACCTTGTACCACAAGGAACACCACCGATCCTAATACCATTTATAGTGTGCATTGAAACAATCAGAAACATTATTCGCCCAGGAACATTAGCTATCCGATTAACAGCAAATATAATTGCAGGTCACCTATTAATAACACTACTAGGAGAAAATGGATCATCAATAGCATACTCAATAATCAGCATCCTAATTATTACACAGATTGCTCTACTAACATTAGAGACAGCAGTAGCAATCATTCAATCATATGTATTCGCAGTACTAAGAACATTATATTCTAGAGAAATCAATTAAAATGACAAACCACATAAATCACACATTCCACATAGTAAACCAAAGACCATGACCTCTTATTGGAGCAATGGGAGCCATAATCACATTAACTGGAACAATTAAATGATTCCACCAATATGAACAAACACTAATAAGAATTGGAATAATCACAATAATCATAACAACCATCCAATGATGACGAGATATTACACGAGAGGGCACATACCAAGGATTACATACAAGAAAAGTAACTAAAGGGTTACGATGAGGTATAATCCTATTCATTACATCAGAAGTATTCTTCTTCGTCTCCTTCTTTTGAGCATTTTTCCACAGAAGATTATCACCAACAAACGAACTCGGATCAATGTGACCACCAACTGGAATTCAAGTATTTAATCCCCTACAAATTCCACTTCTAAATACCGCAATCCTCCTATCATCAGGGGTAACTATCACTTGAGCACATCATAGAATCTTAGAAAACAATTATAACCAGGGGTTACAAGGACTATTTATAACTGTAATCCTAGGATTATATTTCACAGCACTACAAGCATACGAATATATAGAATCACCATTCACTATTGCCGACTCGGTTTATGGAGCCACGTTCTTTGTAGCAACAGGATTCCATGGTCTCCATGTAATCATTGGAACAACCTTCCTAATCACATGTTTAATACGACACCTAACACTTCATTTCTCATCAAACCACCATATAGGATTTGAAGCAGCCGCATGATATTGACATTTTGTAGATGTAGTATGACTATTCTTATATATCTCAATTTACTGATGAGGAAGATAACCAAATAAATTTATCTAATATAAAAAGTATACTTGACTTCCAATCAAGAAGTTCAAAAAATGAGATAAATAATAAAAATAGTAACAACAATAATAACAACAATCATAATACTATCAACAATTATCATAATAATTGCGACAGCAATATCAAAAAAAAACATTGAAGACCGAGAAAAAAGATCACCATTTGAGTGCGGGTTTGACCCCATGGGATCTGCACGACTCCCGTTTTCCTTACGATTTTTCCTAATCGCAATTATATTTCTAGTATTCGACGTAGAAATTGCACTCCTATTACCAATAACAATCGTGATAACAAGATCAAACATAATATCATGAGCCACAATCAGAACATTATTTATTGTAATCCTAATCATCGGGTTATATCACGAATGAAATCAAGGATCCTTAGAGTGAGCAGAATAAGGGATTGTAGTTAATAATAACATTTGGTTTGCAATCAAAAAGTACTAATATAGTCTATCTCAAAGTAAGAAGCGATTAACGCAATCAATTTCGACCTGATCTTAGATAAATTTTATCCTTACTTAAAATTAACTGAAACCAAATAGAGGTATATTACTGTTAATAATAAAAATGAATAACCAAATTCCAGTTAAAGAAATGAATAGATTAAGTGAAAGCTGCTAACTTATCACTATAGCGGTTAAAATCCGTTTACATTTCTATTTATATAGTTTAAAAAAAACATTACACTTTCACTGTAAAAATAAATAAATATTTTATAAATACTTAAAGATAAAAATATCTCAATAACATCTTCAATGTTATGCTCTAAATAAGCTATTCAAGTACATAAATATAAAAAAAACTAACAAATTAATCCAAACAACAATAAAAAATATATAAACCCTAAGACTACCATACTGCAACCATTGATTGCCCTTAGCCAAAAAAGAAAAAAACCAAAAAAGACCCTGACCACCAAAAAACTCTCTCCAACCGGAATCAAAAGACTTAATAATAACATATCCATAATTCAAAGGAAACAAAGAAACACCATAAACAAAAACATAAGGTATAAACCACATAGACCCAAAAAAAAAAGAAGACTTATATAAAAATATAGAAAAAAGAAACTCACCTAAATCAACCTTAGATAATTCATAACCTAACCAACCACCCAAAATTCTAACTAACAAAACTGAAGTCCTCAAATAAAAAGGCAAGCAAATAACAAAAGGGGTAGGAAAAATTAATCATCTCAACATTCTACCACCAAAAATAACAACAACAAGTAAACCCAACATACCAGTACATATATTATTACCAGCATCCTCAAAAGAACAAAAAGAAGACAAATTAAAATCACCGAACAAAACATAATAAAATAAACGGAAAGAATAACAAACAGTTAAACCAGTAGACAAAAAAAACAATAGCAAACCAAAAAAATTAAAATAACCTAATAAAACCATCTCCAAAATAAGATCCCTAGAATAAAAACCAGCCAAAAACGGCATACCACACAAAGCAAAACTAGAAACAACCAAACAAGAAGAAGTAAAAGGCATAAAAAAAGAAACACCACCCATAAAACGAATATCTTGAGAATCACCCATAACATGAATAACCACCCCCGCACACATAAACAAAAGAGCCTTAAACAAAGCATGAGTTAACAGATGAAAAAAGGCCAATTCAGGAAAACCAAAAGAAACAATACCAACTATTAACCCCAATTGACTAAGAGTAGAGAGAGCAATAACCCTCCTCAAATCAAACTCAAAATTAGCCCCCAAACCAGATATAAACATAGTTAAACCCGAAACCAACAACAAAAATCTATTAAGAGAATCACCAAAAGAACATCTAAAACGAATAAGCAAATAAACACCAGCAGTAACTAAAGTAGAAGAATGAACTAAAGCAGAAACAGGAGTAGGAGCTGCCATAGCAGCTGGCAATCAAGAAGAAAAAGGAATCTGAGCTCTCCTAGTTATAGCAGCCAAAACAACAAGAAAGGAAATAAAATTCATTTCCATTCTACCCCTTATAAAAAACAAATAATACACATAATTCCAACTACCAAAATTAAACATCCAAGCAATAGATATTAAAAGAGCAACATCACCAACACGATTAGACAAAGCAGTCAACATACCAGCACCATAAGATTTAAAATTCTGATAATAAATAACCAAACAATAAGAAACTAACCCCAAACCATCTCAACCTAATAAAATTCTGATTAAATTAGGTCTTAAAATCAAAAACATCATAGAAACAACAAACAACAAAACCAAATAAATAAAACGATAAATATTCAAATCCCCATGTATATAATCATCTCTATAAAGAACAACTAAAGAAGAAATAAAAAAAACAAAACCCAAGAAAAATAAGGATATTCAATCAAAAAGAAGAGTCATAACCACAGAACTAGAATTCAAGGTAATAATATCCCACTCAATAAAATAAACTAAGTCCTTAACAACAAAAACAAAACCAACAAAAAAAGACAAAATACCAAAAAATAAAAGGAAAAAAAAACTAACAAAACAAATTGAAATAAAATTCACGACCCAAGGCAAAAAATGCATCATTGACACCACAAACCAATATTTTAATTAAACTACTTAAATTTTTATAACCAAAAAGAAACGACATCTCTAAACAAAATAAACAAATTTAATGGAAACCAGTGCAAAAAAACCAATAAAAATTCACGAACATAAAACATTGAACATGAATAAATACCCGAATAAAAACTACCATGCTGACTATAAGAATATATATATAAAGTATAAGCAGCACCAAAAAAAGACAAACCCCCCAACATCAATATAGTCAACCAAGACCAAGAAATCAAACTTCTAAATAAAACAACCTCACCTAACAAATTCAAAGAAGGAGGAGCTGCTATATTACAAGATCTCAATAAAAACCACCATATAGACATTCTGGGTATCAAACACATTAAACCCCTATTAACCAATAAACTACGACTACCCGTCCGCTCATAAACAATATTAACAAGACAAAACAAACCAGAAGAACATAAACCATGAGCAATCATCAAAACATAAGAACCACAAAACCCCCAATAATTGACAGTCATAATACCACAAACAACAATACCCATATGAGCAACAGAAGAATAAGCAACTAATGACTTCAAATCAGTCTGACGCAAACAAACCAATCTAACCAAAAACCCACCTAACAAACTAATAGAAATCCAGAAAAAATTCAAATTAAAAGAAAAATTAACTAAAAAAACCATAACACGAATTAAACCATAACCACCCAACTTCAACAAAACACCAGCCAAAATCATTGAACCAGAAATAGGTGCTTCAACATGAGCCTTAGGTAACCACAAATGAACTAAAAATAAAGGAATCCTAACCAAAAAAGCAAAGACTATGCAAAAATAAAAAAAAACTCTCGACAAACAAGGATCAAACAAAAAAAAAAAACACAGCAAACCAGAAGAATTATAAATCCCAATAACACCAATCAACAAAGGCAAGGAAGCAAATAAAGTATATAAAATCAAATAAATACCAGCCTGAAGACGCTCAGGCTGATAACCCCAACCCAAAATTAAAAACAAAGTAGGAACAAGTCTACCCTCAAAAAACAAGTAAAAAGAAAACAAATCAACACTACCAAACGAACAAAATAATATAATCATCAAAAACAAAATCATAAACAAAAAAAATTCAGAAAAAATAAGAAGAACGAAAAACTGACTCTCTAGCTAACAACATCAATGAACAAATCCAAAATCTAAGAAAAATTAAACCATAAGAAATATAATCACAACCTAAAAAATAACTAAGATTACCCCAACAAAAAAAATAAGGAAAAACAAAAAAAAAAGACAAACACAAGAAAAACAAGAAAGAATTAATCAATCACCAAAAATTTAAAAAACACAAAGGGATCAAAAAAATTAAAGAAAATAAAAACCTTAACATTGAAGCATCCCAAAAGAACGATAATAATCATTCCCATATCTACGAATTATTGAAACAAGAATAGATAAACCCAAAGAACCCTCACAAACAGAAAAAACTAAAAAAACAATAACAAAATAAAACTCATAATTAAAACCACATAAATAATAATACATCAAAACAAACAAAGACAAAACCATAAACTCTAAACTCAATAAAGTAATCAACAAATGCTTACGATCCATACAAAAAACCCACAAACCACAAAGAAAAAAGGTAGAAAAATAAAAAATATTAACATTAAAAAGTCTTAATAATTTAATAAAAATATTGGTCTTGTAAATCAAAAATGAGAAAAACCTCTTAAGACTTCAGAGAAAAGAAAACCCTATCATTAATTCCCAAAACTAACATTTTTATTAAACTACACTCTGATATTATAAAAACAATAGTAATCTCAAGAACATCAATAAGAATAATATTCACACAAATAAAACACCCTATAGCCATAGGAATAATCACAATAATACAAACCATCTTAACATGCACAATTAGAGGAATAATAAACCAAAAATTCTGATTCCCATATATTTTATTCCTAGTATTCCTAGGAGGAATACTAGTACTATTCATCTACATAACAAGACTAGCATCAAATGAAATAATATTTTTATCAATAAAACTATCAGCAGCAACAGCAATCATGACAGCAATAATATTCATAATAAGAATAGAGGAATCATACACATGAACATATGAACATAAATTAAGAGCAAACGAAAAAACAAACTTAATATTAGAAAAATTCTATAACCTACCTACAGGATCAACAACACTTATATTAGCCCTATATCTACTATTAACACTAATTGTAGTTGCAAAAATCACAAATATTTCAGAAGGACCATTACGAAAATCAAAATAATGAATAAACCCATACGAAAAAACCACCCACTAATCAAAATTATAAACAACGCACTAGTAGATCTACCCACCCCATCAAATATTAGAACATGATGAAACTTTGGATCCTTATTAGGATTATGTTTAGGTATACAAATCATCACAGGACTATTCCTAGCTATACACTACTGCCCCAACACTGAATCAGCATTCTCAAGAGTAGTACACATTTGCCGAGATGTAAATTATGGGTGATTACTACGAACACTACACGCTAACGGAGGATCAATATTCTTCATTTGCATATACATACACATTGGACGAAATATATACTACGGATCATACAACTTCACAGAAACATGAAATATTGGAGTAGTAATCTTCTTCACTACTATAGGAACAGCTTTTATAGGATATGTACTACCATGGGGGCAAATATCATTCTGAGGGGCAACAGTAATCACTAATTTACTATCAGCAATCCCATATGTAGGAACAGAACTAGTACAATGAGTTTGAGGGGGATTCGCCGTAGACAACGCCACTTTAAATCGATTCTTCACATTACACTTCCTAATACCATTTATAATTCTAGCAATAGTAATTATTCACTTAACATTCCTACACCAAACAGGATCAAACAACCCAACAGGAATAAATAGAAATACCGACAAAATCCCATTCCACCCATACTTCACTATCAAAGACACAGTAGGATTCATTTTATTAATTATAATATTATCAATATTATCACTAAAAGAACCTTACCTTCTTGGAGATCCAGACAACTTTATCCCTGCAAACCCACTAGTAACACCAATTCATATTCAACCCGAATGATATTTCCTATTTGCATACGCAATCTTACGATCAATTCCTAATAAATTAGGAGGAGTAATTGCTCTATTTATATCAATCGCAATCTTATTAATCCTACCCCTACAAAAAACCAAATTCCGAGGAACACAGTTCTACCCAATCAACCAAATTATATTCTGGCTAATAACAAACACTGTAATCCTATTAACATGAATTGGAGCCCGACCAGTTGAAGAACCATATATTATAACAGGACAAATACTAACAGTAATATACTTCTCATACTACATCACGAACCCAATAATAACAAAAATGTGAGACAAGACAACAAAATAGTCGGAAAGCTTTATGATAAGCAAATACCTTGAAAGTAAGAGAAAGGAGTTTAAATCCCCTACCGACTTAAAACATACTCAAATTAATACACTAAAACAAAGAGTAAAAAAATAACCTAACACCCAAAACAAAAATTAAATAATTCAAAGAAACAGGCAAAAAACTCCTCCAAGATATATACATCAACCTATCATAACGAAAACGAGGCAAAGTACCACGAACCCAAACAAATAAAAAAGAAACAAAAGAAACCCTTAAAAAGAAAAAAAAAGAATACAAATCACAACCCAAAAACATAACACAAAACAAAACACTCATAAACAAAATTCTAGCATACTCAGCCAAAAAAATTAAAGCAAACCCTCCAGATCTATACTCAACATTAAAACCAGAAACCAACTCAGACTCACCCTCAGCAAAATCAAAAGGAGTTCGATTAGTCTCCGCCAAACAAGAAACAAATCAAACTAAAACCAAAGGCAAAGAAAAAAAAACTAACCAAACATAAAACTGAAAATAAAAAAAAGAAACCAAATTATAACCACAAACCAAAAAAACAAAAGACAATAAAATCAAAGCAAGTCTAACCTCATAAGAAATAGATTGAGCAACTGCACGCATACACCCCAACAAAGAATAATTAGAATTAGAAGACCAACCAGCAACCATAAGAGAATAAACACCAAGTCTAGTACAACACAAAAAAAACAATAAACCTAAATCAAAAGAAAAAAAACCACCAAAATAAGGAATAACCAACCAAATAATTAAAGAAAGAAACAAACCAAACACAGGAGCAAAATAATAAGGCAAATAATTAGAAACATAAGGAAAACACTGCTCCCTAACAAACAACTTAACCACATCTCTAAAAGGTTGAAGCAAACCTAAAAACCCCACCCTATTAGGACCCTTACGAATATGAATATAACCTAAAACCCTACGCTCAAGTAAAGTAAGAAAAGCTACACCAACCATAACAAAAATAGACAATAAAAAAAAAACAACAAACAAAAATAAAAAGTCATTAAACACTACTACATATAAAATAAATTTATATTAGAAGATTCTAAATCCACTGCACTTCTCTGCCAAAATAGTAATTAATAATAATCAAACAACATAAAATTATTTATTGAAAGTGGTCCTTTCGTACTAACTCACAAAACAAATTATAGATAGAAACCAACCTGGCTCACGCCGGTCTGAACTCAGATCATGTAGGATTTTAAAGGTCGAACAGACCTAATCAATTAAAGCTTCTACACCAAAAATTCACCCTAATCCAACATCGAGGTCGCAAACCCCCCTGTCAATAAGAACTTTCAAGAAAGATTACGCTGTTATCCCTAAGGTAATTTAATCTTAAAATCAATAATAAAGGATCAAAAAAAATATAAATAAATAAACAAAAAAAAGAAGAGTTAAACAAATCTCCTAGCCGCCCCAGCAAAATAAACAAAACAATATTAAAAAAAACCAACAAAAAAATCATCACAAATATAAAACTCTATAGGGTCTTCTCGTCCCATAAAAAAATTTAGGTATTCTTACCTAAAACCAAAATTCAATACATCAAAAAGAGACAGATTATATCTCGTCAAACCATTCATTCCAGCCCACAATTAAAAGACTAATGATTATGCTACCTTTGCACGGTCAAAATACCGCGGCCCTTCAAAAAAATCAGCGGGCAGGCCATACCTCAAAAAAACACAAGAGAAGTTGTTTTTGATAAACAGGCGGATATAAAAATTGCCGAATTCCTTTTAAAGAAATAAAAAATAAAACACAAAATAAAAAAGAATATACTAATCCTACCATTATTACAAATAAAAAACAATTAAAAAATAAACCCCAGTAAAAAATTAAACAAAACATAAAGAAAAAATAACTAAAAATAAAATTTGAACATACTTAAAAAGATAGTTAACATAAAACCCACCAAAATAAACAAAACAAAACAAATTATAAAAATATGAAACGAAGCTAAACCCCCGAAACATTTGCAAAAAATAAAAATAACCTAAGAAAAAGAAACTTTAAATAAATTACATGAATTAAATTCATTTCCCAAGGAACCAGATACCATCAAATACGAATAGCATATCACCACCAATAAAATATTATTAATGCTTATAAAACAGCAACTAAAATAAATAATTAACTCACTTGAAATCGGGAAATAGAAAATAAATAATAAAATTTAATAAGCCCTGATACACAAGGTACAACAAACAAAATAAACTTTCAAAAAACAAAATAAATAAACCTATACAGTACAAAGTAAACTATAATTAAAAAAATCAAACCAAAAAAATATACAATGACAATAAAATACTTCCATTAAAACAAAATAAAAACCATTAAAAACAATAAACTACATATCAAATCAGACCACACTGAATCGCACAGCAAACTCTCCAATGTAAATGAAAATACCTCCTAGGTATATAATCTGTATCATTCCAGCTACACCTTCCGGTACAACCACTCTGTTACGACTTATCTCGCCTCTTAAACAACGAGAGCGACGGGCGATGTGTACATACTTTAGAACCAAAATCACAAAAACAATCTTCAAATAATTACAATCAAATCCAATTTCATGAAAGAAATTTCAACAAACAATCCAAAATTAATAACAATGTAATCCACCACCAACTTAAATAAAAGCTGCACCTTGACCTGAAATAAACCAAAATAAAGGAAAGAAAAAATTATAACCCTAAAAAGATTCTCATTATAACGGCGGTATACAAACAAAAAAAATAAGCAAGGTCCAACGCGGATTATCGATAATAGGGCAGATTCCTCTGAACGGAATAAAATACCGCCAAATTCTTTAAGTTTCAAGAACATAACTAATACTACTCAGGCCACAAAATTAACATCAAAAATAATAGGGTATCTAATCCTAGTCTAAAAAAAGATTTCATAGCCTACAAAACAACAAGGGGGAAAAACAAGAAATTGAAATTTCACCAAAAATCAAAAGAAATTAAACCCAAAAATTAAATAAAACTATCAACCAAAAAATATTTGCTTGAGCTCCATGTATAACCGCGGCTGCTGGCACAAATTTAACCAACTCTAAAAAATATAACTAAATCTGAGTCACCTCAATATATAAAAATAAATAATGCGAATAAAAAAACAAACAACATTAAGAAAAAACAAATCACGCAAAAACTTACATATAAAAAAAATTAAGAACAAACATAAAAGCAAGAATAAAACTACTCTCTATAAACAACAACAACAAGAAAGGTACGACAAAAAAAAGTACAAACAACAAAAACCAAGTAACAAGCAAGAGTACCCCCCACCCACAAACCAACCAAAAAATCTTTTTCTTGCCCAACTCTAATAGATCAAAACTTTTCAAAGACCAACCATGAAAATAAAACTACTCTATAAACAACAACAACAAGAAAGGTACGACAAAAAAAAGTACAAACAACAAAAACCAAGTAACAAGCAAGAGTACTCCCTTTTTTAGATCTCATTTTTTTTAGATTTACAAAATGAGATCTAAAAACTATATAAATGTTTATCTTAATAGAATTAATACATCAATAAGATAAATAATTTAAAATAAGTAATTATTTAATATGACTTATATTTAATATAAGATTCAATTTATCTTATTAAATATATTATATATATAGAATCTAAAATTTTCTTTTTAGGTATTTGTATTCAATATAATTAATTTTATTATAATAATACTTATTTAAAATAAATCCTATCTTTAGTAACTTAAATCAATTCTATTCAAATAATTAATTTTATTAATATAGGTTATTATTATATAAAAAAACACACCTTAAAGAAAACTAACAAACAGAGAACAAAATAAAAATCACTAAAACCAAAACAAACCCCAAAAACAAAAACCAAACCGCCCCAAAAAAAATAACATAAAATACAAAAAAAAAACACAAAACAAAACAAAACAAAACAAAACAAAACAAAACAAAACAAAACAAAATGGAGTGCCTGAAAAAGGATTACTATGATAGGGTAAATAATGTATAAAAATACCTCCATTACGTTAAATAGAGTCAAACCATTCCCTGAAATATCAAAAATTCCCGTGCACCATACACTAAAACGTAAAAATTAGAAAAGTAAGCTAATAAAGCTAATGGGTTCATACCCCATAAATAGAGTAAATACTCTCTCTTCTAATGCCCAACAACTCAACAAAAATCCTCTTATTAACAACGTTAACAAGAGGTATTTTAATCTCAATTTCCTCTAATTCATGATTTGGAGCATGAATGGGGTTAGAGATTAATTTACTATCATTTATTCCAATAATGATAGAAAAAAAAAATATCTACACCACAGAAGCCTCACTAAAATACTTTATTGTACAAGCAGGGGCTTCATCAATACTATTATTCATAGTAATAATAAGAGCAATAGAAGAAAGAATATTAATTAACTCGGACAACTTATATACACAAATATTAATAAACACACCCCTATTACTAAAAGGGGGGGTCGCCCCAATACATTGGTGATTCCCTGGAGTAATGGAGGGGTTAAACTGAAATAATTGCTTAATTCTAATAACTCTACAAAAATCCGCACCCCTATCCTTAATCTCATACCAAATTAACAATGATATATTCCTAGAAATAATCATTGTAACATCAGTAATAATTGGAGCTATCGGGGGATTAAATCAAACATCACTACGAAAAATCATAACATACTCATCAATTAACCACACAGGTTGAATAATATCGGCAATAATTACAGGAAATGATATATGAGTAACATATTTCACAATCTACTCAATACTAACATTAACAGTAGTGTCGATTGTAAAAACCACCAAATTATCTTTCGTTAACCAAATAGCAATAACAGAAAAGAAGAACAAACTAACAAAATTCCTTGTATTCACAAGAATTTTATCATTAGGAGGTTTGCCGCCATTCTTGGGATTTATACCAAAATGAATAGTCATTCAAGCTATAATAACCAACGAAATAAAAACAACAGCCACAATAATGGTTTTAATATCAGTAGTAACGTTATATTACTACATACGAATGACATACTCAAGTTTAATAATACTACACCTAGAAACAAAATGATTAATTGCCCAACCTATTAATAAAACACCTAAACACATTATTTTATTAACATCAATCTCAATTACGGGGTTAATAATATCAGAAATAATCATGAACTTAGATTAAAGGCTTTAAGTTAAACAAACTAATATCCTTCAAAGCTATAAATAAAGAAAATCTTTAAGCCTTAGTAGCAAAACTACCCCTATAGAATTGCATTCTATAATCACCTAATGAATATAAAGCTATAGTAGAAGGGAAAATCCCATAAATAGATTTACAATCTATCACCTAAAATCAGACATTCCACTAATAATTAAACGATGGTTATTCTCAACAAACCATAAAGATATTGGAACATTATACTTCATCTTCGGGGCATGATCCGGAATATTAGGAACATCATTAAGAATATTAATCCGAGCAGAACTTGGTCAACCAGGATCCTTAATTGGAGACGACCAAATTTACAATGTAATCGTAACCGCACATGCATTTATCATAATCTTTTTCATGGTTATACCAATTCTAATTGGGGGTTTTGGAAATTGATTAGTACCACTCATACTTGGGGCCCCTGATATAGCATTTCCACGAATGAATAACATAAGATTTTGACTACTCCCACCCTCACTTACACTCCTCCTAACCAGAAGTATAGTAGAAAGAGGAGCTGGAACAGGGTGAACAGTGTATCCCCCGTTAGCTAGAGGAATCGCCCATGCGGGAGCATCAGTAGATTTAACAATTTTCTCCTTACACCTAGCAGGTGTATCGTCAATTTTAGGAGCAGTAAACTTTATCTCAACAGCAATTAATATAAAACCATCAAGTATGAAATCTGAACAAATACCCCTATTTGTATGAGCAGTAATTATTACCGCCACCTTATTATTACTATCACTACCAGTACTAGCAGGGGCTATCACAATATTATTAACTGATCGAAATTTGAACACCTCCTTCTTTGACCCAGCGGGAGGTGGAGACCCAATTCTTTACCAACACTTATTTTGATTTTTCGGACATCCAGAAGTATATATTCTAATTCTCCCAGGATTTGGGATAATTTCCCACATCATTTCCCATGAAAGAGGAAAAAAAGAAGCTTTTGGAAACCTAGGAATAATCTTTGCCATACTAGCAATTGGGTTATTAGGATTTGTAGTATGAGCACATCATATATTTACAGTAGGAATAGATGTCGATACACGAGCATATTTTACATCAGCTACAATAATTATTGCAGTACCAACTGGAATTAAAATCTTCAGATGATTAGCAACAATCCAAGGATCAAAATTATCATATAGACCCACATGCTTATGATCAATAGGATTTGTTTTCCTATTTACAATAGGGGGGCTAACGGGGGTAGTCCTAGCAAATTCATCAATCGATATTGTACTACATGACACATATTATGTAGTAGCTCACTTCCACTACGTTCTATCAATAGGAGCCGTATTCGCTATCATAGCCGGATTTATCCACTGATACCCATTATTTACAGGACTAACAATAAATCCAAAATGATTGAAAACTCAATTCACAATTATATTCCTGGGAGTAAATATAACGTTCTTCCCGCAACACTTCCTAGGACTAGCTGGAATACCACGACGATATTCAGATTATCCAGATGCATACACTACATGAAATATTATCTCATCAATGGGGTCAACCATCTCATTTATTGGAGTGATAATGTTTATTTACATTTTATGAGAAAGAATAAGAACTAAACGACAAGTGTTAAGATCAACACATACAAGAAACTCAATTGAATGAATCCAAGATCTGCCCCCATCAGAACACAGATATTCAGAACTACCAACAATTATCAATTAATAAAATCTAATATGGCAGAGAAGTGCAGTGGATTTAAGCTCCACAAATAAAGTACTAAAAACTTTTATTAGAAAATGACAACATGATCATGCATGAATTTACAAGATAGAGCATCACCAATCATAGAACAACTAATCTTCTTCCATGATCATACCATAATCATCACAATAATTCTAGCAATAGTATTATACTTCATAGCATCAACAATTATTAACGAACTCGTAGACCGATATATACTAGAAGGTCAAACAATAGAACTAATATGAACAATTGTGCCAGCAGTAATTCTTCTATTCATCACCACTCCATCTTTACGATTATTATACCTTATAGACGAAATCCACAACCCAATTATAACAATTAAAACTATTGGACACCAATGATACTGAAGTTATGAATACTCAGACTTCGTCAACGTTGAATTCGACTCATATATAACACCATATGAGGGAGACAATAAAAGAATATTCCGACTACTAGAAACAGATAACCACGTAACTTTACCAATACACTCATTCATCCGAATTATCGTAACAGCTGCTGATGTACTTCACTCGTGAACAATCCCTAGATTGGGGATCAAAGCCGATGCAACACCAGGCCGATTAAATCAATCAAGATTTATAATCAACCGCCCTGGACTACTTTATGGTCAATGCTCAGAAATCTGCGGAGCAAACCACAGATTCATACCCATCGTAATTGAAAGAGTATCAACAGAGAATTTTATTGAATGAATTAAAAAACTAAGCGAATCAATAGGTGACTGAAAGCAAGTAATGGTCTCTTAAACCAAATAATAGTAAATTAGCAATTACTCCTATTGGGGGGATTAGTTAAAAATAACATTAGATCGTCAAACTAAAATAACCAAATAAATGGTATCCCCCTCATCCCACAAATAATACCCCTTAGATGATTAATTTTATTCATCTCGTTTTCAACAATTTTCGTATTATTCAACACAATAAACTACTTCTCATTTACCCAAACAAATAAAAAGATACAAAAAAAAATTAAATTAACAAAAAAAACAAACTGAAAATGATAAGAAACTTATTCTCAGTATTTGACCCATCAACAAACATATTTAACACATCAATAAATTGATTAAGAACTATATTAGGATTATTAATCATCCCCACAATAATATGAATAATTCCATCTCGAAACAACGCAGCATGAAATAAAACAATAAAAAAAATACACGAAGAGCTTAAAACACTCCTAGGAACAAAAAAAATCAACAACGGAAGAACACTTATATTCACGTCATTATTCTCAATAATCCTAATAAACAATACTTTAGGCTTATTCCCATACATCTTTACTAGAACCAGACACCTAACATTAACATTAACAATAGCCTTACCATTATGAACAAGATTTATAATATTCGGATGAATCAACAACACTAAACACATATTAACCCACCTTGTACCACAAGGAACACCACCGATCCTAATACCATTTATAGTGTGCATTGAAACAATCAGAAACATTATTCGCCCAGGAACATTAGCTATCCGATTAACAGCAAATATAATTGCAGGTCACCTATTAATAACACTACTAGGAGAAAATGGATCATCAATAGCATACTCAATAATCAGCATCCTAATTATTACACAGATTGCTCTACTAACATTAGAGACAGCAGTAGCAATCATTCAATCATATGTATTCGCAGTACTAAGAACATTATATTCTAGAGAAATCAATTAAAATGACAAACCACATAAATCACACATTCCACATAGTAAACCAAAGACCATGACCTCTTATTGGAGCAATGGGAGCCATAATCACATTAACTGGAACAATTAAATGATTCCACCAATATGAACAAACACTAATAAGAATTGGAATAATCACAATAATCATAACAACCATCCAATGATGACGAGATATTACACGAGAGGGCACATACCAAGGATTACATACAAGAAAAGTAACTAAAGGGTTACGATGAGGTATAATCCTATTCATTACATCAGAAGTATTCTTCTTCGTCTCCTTTTCTTTTGAGCATTTTTCCACAGAAGATTATCACCAACAAACGAACTCGGATCAATGTGACCACCAACTGGAATTCAAGTATTTAATCCCCTACAAATTCCACTTCTAAATACCGCAATCCTCCTATCATCAGGGGTAACTATCACTTGAGCACATCATAGAATCTTAGAAAACAATTATAACCAGGGGTTACAAGGACTATTTATAACTGTAATCCTAGGATTATATTTCACAGCACTACAAGCATACGAATATATAGAATCACCATTCACTATTGCCGACTCGGTTTATGGAGCCACGTTCTTTGTAGCAACAGGATTCCATGGTCTCCATGTAATCATTGGAACAACCTTCCTAATCACATGTTTAATACGACACCTAACACTTCATTTCTCATCAAACCACCATATAGGATTTGAAGCAGCCGCATGATATTGACATTTTGTAGATGTAGTATGACTATTCTTATATATCTCAATTTACTGATGAGGAAGATAACCAAATAAATTTATCTAATATAAAAAGTATACTTGACTTCCAATCAAGAAGTTCAAAAAATGAGATAAATAATAAAAATAGTAACAACAATAATAACAACAATCATAATACTATCAACAATTATCATAATAATTGCGACAGCAATATCAAAAAAAAACATTGAAGACCGAGAAAAAAGATCACCATTTGAGTGCGGGTTTGACCCCATGGGATCTGCACGACTCCCGTTTTCCTTACGATTTTTCCTAATCGCAATTATATTTCTAGTATTCGACGTAGAAATTGCACTCCTATTACCAATAACAATCGTGATAACAAGATCAAACATAATATCATGAGCCACAATCAGAACATTATTTATTGTAATCCTAATCATCGGGTTATATCACGAATGAAATCAAGGATCCTTAGAGTGAGCAGAATAAGGGATTGTAGTTAATAATAACATTTGGTTTGCAATCAAAAAGTACTAATATAGTCTATCTCAAAGTAAGAAGCGATTAACGCAATCAATTTCGACCTGATCTTAGATAAATTTTATCCTTACTTAAAATTAACTGAAACCAAATAGAGGTATATTACTGTTAATAATAAAAATGAATAACCAAATTCCAGTTAAAGAAATGAATAGATTAAGTGAAAGCTGCTAACTTATCACTATAGCGGTTAAAATCCGTTTACATTTCTATTTATATAGTTTAAAAAAAACATTACACTTTCACTGTAAAAATAAATAAATATTTTATAAATACTTAAAGATAAAAATATCTCAATAACATCTTCAATGTTATGCTCTAAATAAGCTATTCAAGTACATAAATATAAAAAAAACTAACAAATTAATCCAAACAACAATAAAAAATATATAAACCCTAAGACTACCATACTGCAACCATTGATTGCCCTTAGCCAAAAAAGAAAAAAACCAAAAAAGACCCTGACCACCAAAAAACTCTCTCCAACCGGAATCAAAAGACTTAATAATAACATATCCATAATTCAAAGGAAACAAAGAAACACCATAAACAAAAACATAAGGTATAAACCACATAGACCCAAAAAAAAAAGAAGACTTATATAAAAATATAGAAAAAAGAAACTCACCTAAATCAACCTTAGATAATTCATAACCTAACCAACCACCCAAAATTCTAACTAACAAAACTGAAGTCCTCAAATAAAAAGGCAAGCAAATAACAAAAGGGGTAGGAAAAATTAATCATCTCAACATTCTACCACCAAAATAACAACAACAAGTAAACCCAACATACCAGTACATATATTATTACCAGCATCCTCAAAAGAACAAAAAGAAGACAAATTAAAATCACCGAACAAAACATAATAAAATAAACGGAAAGAATAACAAACAGTTTAAACCAGTAGACAAAAAAAACAATAGCAAACCAAAAAAATTAAAATAACCTAATAAAACCATCTCCAAAATAAGATCCCTAGAATAAAAACCAGCCAAAAACGGCATACCACACAAAGCAAAACTAG